>NW_022589709.1:54444301-54521046 GCF_004348235.1 Phoca vitulina
AGAAGAAGAAGAAGAAGAAGAAGAAGAAGAAGAAGAAGAAGAAGAAGCAGCAGCAGCAGCAGCAGCAGCATTTGGCAGTGATCATGGCCTTGAGTGAGTGGCAGGACAACATTCTATCCACTGCTTCCTTGGTGGCAAGTTTCTTTGTAGGTCTGAACCAGAGTGGAAATAGGGGACGTCTGTGATCTTTCATACAGGGGGTAACACATCACTAGGTATTCGTATCTCAGTGCTGACAGTGGGTCATTCAGGTGTGGGTTCAGGGGTCTCGTGCAGAGAAGGCTTCAGTAACCTGGGTGGAGCCTAAGTGGGAAAGGGTACATTCTGACTGACGCTGGGTGCAGCCGTGGGCTGTGGAGCAGAACGGCTCCCCTCTTTGCAAGGGTTCAGCCTGAGACACACTTGAATGTCAAGTACTCTTGTACCATGGCCTTGCCACCAGAACAGTTGGGAAGCATAAAAATGGAACCCTCCCCCGCTCCCCGGACTTGCTTTATCACGTACCTCATCTACTGCCACTGTTGTTTCTTTCTTTTTAAAATTGTTAATTGTGGGAAATTACACAAAACATAAAATTGACATTTAAACCATTTAAGTGCACAGTTCAGTAGGGTTAAGTACATTCACACTGTTGTGCAACCAAACTCCAGAACTCTTCTCATCTTGCAAAACTGAAACTTTATACCCATTAAACAATTCCTCGTTCCCACTCCCCCTGGCCCCAGGCAACCATCATTCTACTTTCCATCTCTATGAATTTGAATGTTTTAGATATCTAATGTAAGTGTCATCATATTATATTGATCTTTTTGTGACTGGCTTTTTTCCCTCCGCATAATATCCTCAAGGTTCATCCATGTTGTAGCATTTGTCAGAATTTCCTTCCTTTTTAAGGATGAATAGTATTCCATTGGTGAACACACAACATGTTGCTTATCCATTCATCGGTTCATGGACACTCCGGTTGCTTCTACCTCTTGGCTATTGTGACAAATGTTGCTATGAATATGGCTGTGCAAATATCTCTTTGAGATGCTGTTTTCAATTCTCCTGGGGATATAGACCATTGTTTCTCATGTTCAATGGTCACTGGAGAGAAAAAAGAAGGGGAAACTACCAAAAAATTTTAAAACTTCACCAAAAGCTGTGTAAAAACCCATAAAGACAGTGTAACAGCCCAGCCAAGAGAGGAGAGAAACCCACAGCCATACTGAGCAGTTCCAGAAGCAATTTCTAAGCCCCAAATGTTGGGCAGCTGCCAACCCTTGTGGGGCTAGAAAAGAATCTGGAGCTGCCATATCCAATTCCCTCATGGGTTCCTCAGTGATACCACAGTTAAATCCTTGCTTTGGGTCCTGCATTCAGCTGGGCATTATTTGAAATTTGTTCTCATAAAGAGTCAAGTCTAAATAGCTGGAGATTCCAGCCATAATAACCAGCCACTCCCAGCTCTGCTCTAGAGGCTCTAGACAGAAGGCAATAGTCTTAAAAGATGTTGTTTAGCCTTCAGGTGTTTTTTCTCCTTAGCTGTGGCAAGAAAGGCTTGGCCTATCAGCAGAGCCCAACTGCACACCATCTGGGCTCTCAGGGGAAGGTGGATGGAAGCGTGGTTTGCTCTAACCTTGTTGTGTAGGGCTAGATGCATGGCAGATATCCTTTACAGAGACCCTGTGTATCTCTCCCCTTTCTGGGAGAGAGGGGGGCTTGTAGGAGGTCCCCATGTCCCCTAAAAAGGCCTGGTTCTGGGGGAAGCAGGGGGAAGCCCAAGGTGAGGATGCCTCATCCCTCTGGCAGGAGCTGTCCCTTCTAAGGTTCTTAGCTACAAGTACCAGGCTGTAGCTGTCTCTAGGGGAATGGGTGGGGGTGGCAGAAGGCAGTGGAAATGTGCTCAGGGCTCAAAATTTTTGTGCTTGAAGCCTAAGAAGAGAGGCCTTGGTACCTTCTGTCATCACTCTGCACTAAGGGGGCTTCTGGCTGGCATTCCCCGATGGGCTAAGTCAAACAGGCCTGGAAGGGAGCAGGGCGTGGCTCTGGTCCCAGAGGCATGCTTCCCAGAGGCTGTGTTCTCTGGCTCCGGAGGGCAAGGGTTGCTTGGAGCTGCCGCATTGGTTGTGCACACTGGCCCCTTTTCAGGATCTGCACTTGGAATCCTGATAGAGCTGGAAGGGGCCCTGGAGATCTTCTGGTTCAAGCTAGTCATTTTATAGAAGTTTTAATCTAGTCGGACATGTGAAATGACTTGCCCCAGGCCACAATGTTAAAAAAGCAGATCCAGCAGCATAACCCGAAAGTTTCTTTCCTTCGCCTTGCAGGGCTTCCTCTGAAGTCAGGCACAGAGTCTCAGGCTAGTTGTCTCAAGCATGATAAACACAGCTTCAATCAGGAAAGAGGCATCACGAGGACATGTACAATGCTGGCAGGTAATAACAGGTACGTGCAGGATGTAGAAAAATTTGGCTTCGGTCAGTTCAAGAGATGGCTCTTCCTGAAATCTCTCTGCTACTAATCAAGTTCTTGAAAGAGTCTCTCTTCACAGAGAGAACCTATATTCTCCGGCTCCATTTATTTATTTTCTCGAGCTGAGCAAAAAATCCTCTCTTCTGGTCGCCCAAATAATAGTTCTTTTCTGAGACTTCAAATCGATAAACCCAAATGATCTTTTCTCTTTGTTGATCTGTCTTCCATTTTCTCCTTGATTGGCTTCTCCAGACCTGGATGTATTTGACCTGTCTGCAGAAGCCAGGGCAGTACCTCTCCCAGTAATCTGGAGCCTTCCACACCGAGCCCAGACGATCCAGATCGCAGCTACTGCCTACCCCTGAGTATCTTCTATGCGCCAGAAGCATTCCCATATACTATCCTAATCTTCACAACAGTCCTAAGTGACAGCTGCAGTGACACTCTGCAGGGCCTGAGGCTGGGAGGCTCTGCTGTGCTTGAAGTTCTAAGAGGGAAAGGGAACGGGAGAGGGAGGGGGAGCAGGGGAGAGCGAGCGGGAGTGGGAGAGGAATTGGGAGCAGGGGAGAGGGAGTGGGAGATCCTTTCCTAAGCTGTGGCCTTCTGTTTTAGGAAGAGGAAAGGAAAAAGGATTGCACTGGAGGGACCCAGAGCTAGGGTGTGGGCCATATGGGAGTGATTTGTCCACCCTGAAGAAAGAAGTTTCTGAAAATAAAGATTGTGTCCTTCACCTCCTAACCCCTCACCTCAGCAGAGGGCAGGGAGGGGGTGGGCTTTTAGAGACCCAAAAAAGACCAATGCCCCAGAATTGCTATGTGCTGAGACAGGTTCCTTTCAAACATATCCAGATGTACCTAAAGACCGAGCCCCTGAGGCGGGAGCTGGGTTGAGG
This sequence comes from Phoca vitulina, assembly GCF_004348235.1. Taxonomy (NCBI): domain Eukaryota; kingdom Metazoa; phylum Chordata; class Mammalia; order Carnivora; family Phocidae; genus Phoca; species Phoca vitulina. The sequence goes on from NW_022589709.1 coordinate 54,447,651, forward strand.
TGAGACCTGATGGGCCCCATGGCGGCCAAGGCAGAGGCAGCAAACTCCAGTCTTGTCTGACTTACTCGAGGCATCAGAAGCGCTAATAACTCCAGCGCAGCCCAAGACACATATAATAGAGGTGTAGTATCAGCCATATACGCCGTTTACATTTTTCAGTCGCCAGATTACAAAAGTAAAAAGAAACAGGTGAGCCTGATTTTAATACTGTATTTTGTTGAAGCCAACATACCCAACACATTATCATTTCAACACATACAGAATTTAAAAATGATTCCTGAGGTATTTTACATTCTTTTCTTCATGTACAATCTTTGCAATCTGGTGTGTACTGTAGAGGGGTGGCACATCTCCTTCGGGACCAGACACATTTCAAGTGCTCCCTGACCACACGGGGCTGGTGGCTGCTGAATCGGGCAGCGCGGCTTTCATTCCAGCAGGCCAAAGCTGTCCACCATCGCTCCCTGTCTTCTTCCTCTTCCTGAAAGATGTGGGTGTCACTTGGATGCTGAGCAGAGATAGTAGCAGGCCCAGCGGAGGGTCAGTTGCAGGGGTGGTAGTGGGTGTGGAAGCTCAGGCGGAAGGATGGCAGCCGGCTGGTTCTGTGACGTTCTCTTCTGTGCTGGTGGCTCTATGCGTGAGTCATGCTGGGGGCAGGGAGGCTCTCTTCTGACGTGGCCCTGAGGGCCTTTGTGTGTGGGGGCAGGAGGGAGGGGCTGACACAGGGGAGGAGGGGTGCTGAGGGAAAAGGGAGGGATGCGTCTGGAGTCACAAAAATAGACCTGTCTGTGGGCTGGTCACAAAAACTCAAAATACCATTTCCCTGTGCAGGGGACAAGCAGGACAAGGCAGATGTTAAAGAGGTGTATGTTTTTACAGTTAACATACTCAGGAAAGATCATGAAGACTAGGGTCCTCAGAAAGATCAGGACCTGGGGCTCTTTTAAAAATTGGATCCTAGGGGGCGCCTGGGTGGCTCAGTCGTTAAGCGTCTGCCTTCGGCTCAGGTCATGATCCCAGGGTCCTGGGATCGAGTCCCACATCGGGCTCCCTGCTCGGCGGGAAGCCTGCTTCTCCCTCTCCCACTCCCCCTGCTTGTGTTCCTGCTCTCGCTGTCTCTCTCTCTCTCTGTCAAATAAATAAATAAAATCTTTAAAAAAAAAAAAAAATTGGATCCTAGGGGCGCCTGGATGGCTCAGTCGGTTAAGCGTCTGCCTTCGGCTCAGGTCATGACCCCAGGGTCCTGGGATTGAGTCCCGCATAGGGCTCCCTGCGCAGCAGAGAGCCTGCTTCTCCCTCTGCCTGCCGCTCCGCCTGCTTGTGCTCTCTCTCTGACAAATAAATAAAATCTTAAAAAAAAAATTGGATCCTAGAGTTGTCTCAGTTCTCCAGACTTGTGTCTGAAGGGCCATTGTTCTTTCCCGAGACACACCGTCTGTTTTCAGCGCTTCCTACCTGATTCGAACATTGAAGAAAATGTGCCTCATGTACAATCTGCCGCTGGCTTCTAAACTGTGCAGACAGATGTCCTGTCTTTGAAAAGCAGCTGGTCAAACACTCTCTCACAGGACGTAGTCACAGAGCTCAAAGTCTTTTGGGAAGAACGCTTTCCCCTAGTAGGAGCTATGGCCGTCACCGGGGCCTAGGAGCCCAGGCTAGGTTTAAGCCCCCTCTTGGTACTTGCTAGGCCTCTGCCTCCTGGAGCCTCAATTTCCTCTTCTACCACATGTGGATAATAATTGTTCCCACTTGACGGGATGTTGGGAGCACCAAAGGAAGTAATGGGTGTGCTGTGCTTAGGACAAAGCCTGGCACGTTCCGCCTTGACTGTTGGTCTGCCGGAAATCCCGGCTCTCCTGCTGTTTGGTGCCATGCTGGCCAGGTGGAATCTTCTTGTTTACCAAAGTGCTGTATGTTTGAATTAGACAGCGCAACATGACAGATGTGGAGTATGACACACAGGGAGGGGGATTTGGCCACAGCTGCTGAGGGAATTGATGGCAGAACTCAGGACAAAGACCTAGAATTTCTATTTTCCTGTGCTTATTTAGCAGGGTCTTCTGGGTCTCAGAACTAGTATCTTAAATTTCAGGAAGCATAGAGAGGAAATGGGTAAGGAAGGGTTTGAATATGTAACCCTAGAGCAAACACAGCAGCCTCATCTAAAAAGGCAAAAAAGAAACCCTTACATGTAAAGTACCAGACGCTCAAAAGAATAGATGATATAAATATATAATGTAATATGGAGTCACTGAAAATGCTTAGAGTGAACACTGATGTGACATGGGAAACCCTTTGCATCTATGTCAAAGAAAAAACAGGAAATAAAACTGCACAAAATTTACTGCTAAAAATTAAAAAATATATATCCCCACCCCCAAATGCTCTAAACCAGATGTTATGTTTGCATCTGTTGGACAATAGTTTTTCTTCTTGATGCTTTGGTGTATTTTCTACAAAGAGCACTCGCTACTTTCACAATCAGGAAAAACAATGAAGGTTATGAAAGATTTTCAGCCCCCGGTTTCCACTAGGGAGCCTGTAGCTCATTCTCTCTCTCACAGCCTTGCAGGACTCCTAGCGGCTTCAAAGCCTGCTCTGTTTACAAAAGGATGATTATGTGGGGTGTCCAGGGAGATTGACTGAGAGAGAACAAAGTGAGACATGTTTTATTGAAGATGCTAACCAGAGTCAAGACAGTCTCACAACAGAAACCTTTAATGAATTCAGTGGACGGCTGTTCCAGTCAAAGTAAATTGGGTAAATGGCAAATGGGAATGTTAGTGAGCTCTGCAAGGGAGGATGATAGACTTCTTTATCTATTTCTATAGGGAAGAGATTACAAATAAAGTCCAGATGATCATGGTTTTTATTTAGTCAGGGATGGATTAACTTAGTTGATCGGGAGTCTCGTGAGCTCAGCGGCAGTTTGTCCTTCCCCCCTCATTCCATGGGTTTTCTTCCCAATCCCGAGTGGGTTCTGCCTCCCTCCTCCCTGGCCTCAGAGTCTTGCCGGTGGCTGTCTTCCCAAACCTGCCTACTCTGTCTTGCTACCCGAATGTAGTCCTTTTACCTTAGATCTGGTTGTTCCTGTCTGCCCAGCCACCTTGCGCCTGTCCATTGTCCCCGTATTTCTTTGTTGCATTTGACCCTTAGCCTGTGCCTCAGGTCCCTGCCCTGCAGCTCTGGTGAAATTAGTCTTGCTTCTCTTTCATGTCTGGTCTCAGCTGTGAGAGCCGCAGGTGAGAGCCTTCTTCCTCTCGTGTGCCCAGGAGAGATAGCTGCACATCACTGACCATTTGCATTTTCGCTAGAATCTCTGTGACTCTGTTATTCTCAACAGTCATTCCACAGCTGTAAGAGCACAGAAGACCGGGAGATGGATACTGAGGGCTGGGGCAAGCCTGCCCAGTGAACTTAGTTCTGCCACTTCCTAGTTGGGAGACTTTGGGCAGGTTACTTAATCTCTTTCAGCCACAATTCCTCATCTGCAAAATGGTGATTATAATAGTTTCTTGTTAAGGTGATTTATTACATGTAAAGTGCATCTACGTGGTCTGGCACATAGCTAGTGCTCCATTAATATTAGTTGTTACAATATTTTAATTTTATTATAAAAGCAACCTAACCTATCAGGTAGGAAGAGCCTGGGCTCCAGAGTCAGGAAGACCTGTTTAAACTGCTCTTCTGACCGTGGCTACCTGGGGCATACCTGTGTGCTTCAGTTCCATCTATGAAATGGGATAATAAATAGTACAGACTCCAAGGCTTGTAGTAGGGACTACCTGAAATAATGGAGATGAAGCACTTGCAAAATGCCTGATACATAGCGCCGCCAGATGTTTGCTATTGTTTGCATGACACATGATGGACAGTCTCTCCAGCTTTTTCTAGGAAGGATGACTATGAAATTATTATTATTATAAAGATTATTATCATTATTTTATAGCATTCCAGAGTTGACATTTGAATTCTAAAATAGATCAAGCTTTCATGGTTGTGCTGCAGAACCATAACAATGTAAGGGTGAGATCAGGACCAGGATTGGCAAGCTTGGTTTTCCCTCTGTCCAGGAAAATGAGCTCATTTTATCCTAAACCAGATTCTATTTGTCTCGAATGCACATGAGCTAAAACCAAGGGGCGTCTGAATGGGTGAATCTGACGGCCAAAGGCAATGTGTTCAGGTGCATGTGTGGATCATAAGGTTAATGATCTCATTTCTTTACTTAATATAATATAAAGCAAAAGTGAGAATCCTTTCAAAAAATTATATTTTGTTCAAGACTACAAAAGTGACTCAAAATCGTCCCAGGAATCACTAGGAACAGGAAAATATGACCTCAGGGAGCTAGCTAGGGGTAGCTAGTCATCTTCTGGAGAAAGCCAGCTTTTGACATCATTACAAAACCTCCCTGGTTTAAAATGATCATAAAGCTCAAGGAGGAAAACTTTCCTCCTTGAAGGAAACATGCTTTGTGAAAACTAAACTTTGTCATCACTTAAATCTCTCACTCATAAGTTCCCATTTCCGAAAACCTCTGTAGTAAAATCTACCTGTTAGAAAACATAATTGAGGGGCGCCTGGGTGGCTCAGTCGGTTGGGCGTCTGCCTTCGGCTCAGGTCATGATCCCAGGGTCCTGGGATCGAGCCCCACATGGGGCTCCCTGCTCAGCGGGGAGCCTGCTTCTCCCTCTGCCTGCCACTCCCCCTGCTTGTGCTCACTCACTCTCTCTCCTTCTGATAAATAAATAAAATCTTTAAAAAAAAAAAAAAATAACTGAATTCTAGATTTGCCAGAACAAGTCACGTAAGTACTAACACAATATGAGGGTTGCTGTGTGCATGAAATCGGCTTTATGTCAGATATTAAAAAGATTTTATACCCACTGGTTTACTAATAATGAACTGGCTTTATGAACCAGATACCAGACAGGTTTTCTAAGCAAAACCAAGTACCAAGGAATCCAGGGACCAGTGCATGGCTTCTGGGCTTATCAATAGAGAGTCAGTTATATATCAGAGTGGGGTTTCTGTATTCAAACTTAGACTTTGGGGCCACATTGTTTCCCCCACCCATTACCTAGAAGATTAGTTTCGGAGCTTGGAAAAAGTCCTCAAGGTTAAGCTTGTTTACAAAGCTCGCCAGAGAAAAGCCAGTGTTCTTGACTTCAAGATCTATACAGATTCAACTAAAATGATTAAAAAGGAGGGGATCACCCAAAACCAAAACAAAACACAAACTCAGCAGCTCTCCTCAATTAAAGCGTAGTTTGCTTAGAAGAGGCTATTAAGTAAAAGTGGAATATGCTTTTTTTTTTTTTAAATAGCAATAGAAGGACTATGCACAAATGTCACAGTCGGTGACACCGATCAGGTGGTGTTTATCACACTCCCAGGTATATCTAGTGCTGTGGTGCTATGGTACCTGCCACACAAATCAGTCTAAACAGAACGGGGTTTTTCTCTTACACTCTAGTATGTTTACAAAGTGCTACAGGTGCTGGCTGAAAACACCCACTCCCAGGCACCACCTCCCGAGGCTCTGATCCAAGAGGTCCCAGGTACATCTGGGAATCTTCATTTTTCTTGAGGAAGTGCATCAGGTGGTTCTGAGATAGACAGTCCACAGACTGCACTTTGAGAAACACTTGATTTAGCAAACATAGTAAATCATTAACCAAATCAGAGCACTGCACATTGCAAAATGAGGAAGACTAATAAATTCAACAGTATAATTCTATAATTATGGGAAGGCCAATATATTTAAAAGTTGTCTAAGATCTGTTTTTAAAAATTTGCAGGTAAGTGTTTAAAAGGGCTAGTAAGCCCTTAGAAGAGGCATGGAAGTGAACCCAAGCCAGCTGGTTTATTTAGTAAGTGATATTAATCAATTCCATGTGTATTAGTATCTAGTGGTAGTCCAGTGGTTCTCTGCTTTGGATGGATGTATAGTAGAATCATCTGGGAGCTTTGAATAAACTCACCCTTGGGTCCCAGCTCCAGAGATTGACCCAACCGCTGTGGACTAGGGCCCAGGCACGGGCAAGTTTATAGAGCTGCTCAGGTGATTCAGATGTGTAGGTAGGGCTGAGAATCACTGACTACCTGCTGTATCCATCCCCACTCTCTCTCACACAGACACACACACACTTAAAAAAAAGATAAGGTAAGGAAACTATAGTGCAGAGGGATTAATCAATTTGTCCAGGCCAAAAATCTAGTTGCTGCATACTGAGGTAGGCTCCCATGTCAGAAAATTAGACAGCAAAATGCTCAGGAGAAGGGAAGATACCCTGATAGAAGAAAGGTGTGAAATCAAGCTGCCTCTGGTCTCCATGCAACCCAGAAAATAAAGAATCTGCACCAAACAAAGGGAATTGCAGGGAAGACTATTTCATTGGGGTTAAAAGCTTCAAAAAAGGGATGCTTTCCTTTGATGAAGAAGGCACAGAAAAGTACTAGAAGATATAAAGTGTATTCCCAGGAGGCAAATTAACCCCTTTCTGGTGAGTAGAAACAAGGTGGTTACAGGTTGCACAATATTTGGGAGGCAGCTTGGCATCTACCACCCCCTGCCTTTCTCCCTACCAGAGCTCATGGCAGACATTATTCATTGTTAGCAAGACTCTCTCTCCTGACCTCAGGCCCAGCCTCAAAATGTTTCTTAATACAGAACTCACCCACCACCAATGCATCCAGTTGGGCACATGAGGTAAAATGTATTTGCCTTCTCTGGTACAGTGGACTCGCACCTAACTTTGAGTATCAGCTTGGCCCATCCCTACTGTGTGGTTTTGGGCAAGTTACTAACATTTCTGCATTTCATTTCTCCCATGAGTTAAAAGGAAGGAAAAAGAATGCTTATCTTGCAGTTTCATGTAAGGTAAATGACAAATAGAGTGTCTGGCACATAGTAGGCCCTTAATAGTGGTAGCCAGAACTGTAGATTGTCTGTGAAGTCATGAGAGTGAGTATGACTGTCAACGGCCTTGAGGTAGACATGTAAAAATAGGTAAGACTCCAACATAGAACCTTGGAGGCCTTGTTCAGTAAGAACCCTAGCCTGTGTGGAATCCCATATTTTACAAGGATGTTTCAAGCTGTGGATGAAGTAAATGGGACTTGCCAAATCCCATGAGTTCACTGCATGACCCGCTGACTGCACATGGAGTAAATGCTCAGACGACAGAGCAATTCTTCACTCCAACATCTGCAATTAGTCCCTGGATTATGAGAGCAGCAGGAAAAAAACAACATGGGTGAGAGACACTCAGGGGCCAGGGACAGAGGTCTCTGTCTGCCCGTTTCACTCCCCTCCCCTGCCCAAATCGCCATCTCCTCTCATTTCATCCTAACCACAGCCCGTAAGGTCTGTTATTATAAGGATGGTGCCTGTTTCACCCCCAGAACACTGAGGTCAGCGGAGCTAAATACCCCTCATGTTAGTGGTAGAGCTGAGATCTGAGATCATGCAGGTAGACTCCAGAGCTCTGTGTCAGGAACCAGACACGGTTCTTAAGATTCCTTCCCCAAAAATACATGCATAAACAGATCCTTCCAGGGGAGCAGGCAGGTAACATTCTTGTGTTCCTTCACCACTCAGATTACTGGAATAATCTAAGAGCAACAGTCCACCCCCATTAAATAAAAGCCCTGATCCTTCTTGTCAGTTACATTAGTTCAACTAGAGAATTAGAGGGCCAGGGAGCTGGAAGCTACAAAGCAGTGGTAATTTGTGTGGATGTATTAATTTGCTTTGATTTTCCCCAGTTAAGAAATGAGGAGATTTGAATTCAGTCTTTATACCCTCACACTCCAGAAATCTCGTCAGTAGCACTTTGGGTCCTCTAAGAGTTCGAAGTGCTGTTGTTGGCAGGTAACATGGAACCCAGAGTGAAGAAAGTAAAATAAATACAGCATCTTTATATGTGATGGGCTCGAGAATCAAGATAAATCCTCACAGGACAAAAATAAGTTAAGATAAATGACTAAGCATGCACAATGATAATCTTTAAATGGATTATTATAGGCTGCGTGGTGCTAGCCTCTCTGGATCGGTGGCCATTGCATTGGGTTTCAATGCCATCAAGATATGGGAGATTTTGTGGAGGGGCTGGGGTTTTTGGTGGGTGTTTGAAAGAAAACAGAGCTGGCAGATGCTCAGAAACCAATGGGTTTTAAATGTGCCCAGAATACACTTTCTTCTCTTGCAGATACAAGAGAGAGGATTTTATTTTAGAGAAGGATTTGTGGTTTGAATTAGAATAGCACTATTGTGACAAAGTTGGCTTTCAGGCTAAGTGATGTATTGTCTGAAAATTATATCTATGCCTTCAGTGGGAGCTCAGAATGGGTTATAGCTTACTATTATGTTTTGAAAATAAGTCTATAAGCAGTAAGCAAGCAGAAGTTCTTTAGTGATATTGACTTACATGTCATTTTCCATCAGCCTAGGAGCTGTGATGATATAGATTAGGTTCCCTGGATGAAGGCTGGAGGTAGTTCATCAGTGTAGCAATAGAAGTTTGGATGCTTCTAGAGTTTCATGGAAGAAAAGTATTTGGTCACATTTGGAGGATAACCTTAAAGTGCTTAAAAATGTACTGGGAAATTTGGACAAATTTTGTAAAAATGGTGTCACTTTCTCTCTCATAAATCCACCTTTGAAAAGGTGAAGTGAAATGGCACATTGGGTAACCAGGGATTATGCATTTGGAAAGTTTATGAGATGATATGGTCAAGCCAATGAATAGGATTAAGTATTCATTGACGCCCAGAGAAACATCAAAGAGAGTCAGACCACAGATCTCACAATACCAGATAGATCTTCAAGCCTATTGGTTTCCTTCAAGTTCTAAAGTGCATGGGTCACATGACCTGACGAATATTAATAATGGCATCTAAGACCATTTCTGCCTGAATTCTCAGGTCCTGGGAAGTGGACTGGGAAGGGCAGAGAGAGGCATGCCTCTCTGCCTAATTGGAAATGCTTAAACAAAAAAGTGTCCAGAAATCTCAATATATTTAGAATAATACTCTGCTCTTTAGGAAATTAATGAAGTGGGAACAATTATGTCCTCAAGTCTGAAAGGAGTCTTTAGAGAAAACAAGGCTGAATAATGGCTATCGTAAGTTGCAAAGACAGAAGCCAGGAATTGCTATGTTTGAATATTTGACCCATCAATTCTAAGGGAACTAATAGAAAACAAAATTGAATTGGTAATGAATTCATTGGACATCCAAGCAGTATTCTAGAAATGGGTTATGAATCACTCAAATTAAGGATATCAAGAGTGATATAGATTATAGTAACTTGAGTATTTTGCTTCCTTTTCTACTTGTCTTTATTATTTTTTTGCATTGGTATATTTTACAATTTACTATTTATATCTTTATTATTATTGGGATTTTTTTTCTCAGTTCTTTGTAACATTTTAATGAAACTAATCCATCAGGTTGTAATTCAATTTGGGAAATAAATAGACAATAAAATATTTTTGAAATATTTTAATAGCAAGATTTTCTCTTTGTTTTCTTGGCAGGGGAGGGAGCAGTAATAAACAAAGGAAATAAATTACGTATTGTTGGTCCTAAAATATCCTTTCATAGTTTACTATGCCTCTCTTTATATTTAAAATTTTGAATTTTCTTTGTTTTCAAGAACTAATTGACAATGGAAATGTCTTTTAAACATTTCCATATGCATTTTTTCCCCATAATTAAATCAACTGTTGATGTGAGATGTCACTACATAAATCAAGTCTGTTCCTATTTCAAGAACCTTGCAAAATGCCTATAAAGCAATAATTAGAAAGAAAATACAGGCCACATAATTGTTACCAAATAAAATTTGGTGAATGTGGAGTTGTTCAGATGATCCCAGAGAACTGGGAGTCAGTGCTTGGCCACAAGGACATCAGATTAATGGGATTAATTTGGGCCTCTAATATTTCCAAATGCTTTGCCCATCTTTAACTTTGCATGACTTCTGGATTAGATGGGCCACCAGCATGTTCTACCACGCTAAATATGGTGGTTCTCTGCAGCTTCATGGCACTCAAGGGAAGAAAAAAAAACACTGATAATTATCACCAGAAGGGAAGAGTAGAAACTTTCAAGTTCTCAGAAGGTTTTAAAAAGCCACATTTACATACATTCTATTGGCTCTTGTTATCAAAGAGAACATATTCTAGGGTGACTCTCAGCTGGGAATAGTTGTCATAGCGCTGCTGCAAATGCAGCTTCCCCTCCACCTCGGTGGGAACGTGGAACAGTGAGCTTGTTCTTAGATGGTTTGTTCACATGAATTCTTCTTTTCTAGTTGTTCAGCCTGTAGTAGAAACAACTTCACAAAAAGACTGAGGCATACACATGTGATAACCAGAAGAGGTTAGAAACAAGCGCCTTCTTCCGGTCTATTGGCTGAATTAGGCTATTTTGCTGGGCTCCTTGGCTATCTTCTGGTGGTTCTTCTGCTGAAAAATACTCTTTGCTTCTCCCCTTAAAAACCTGCTGCATCCCCTATTAGTTACTATGGATGTCATCTTCATCTACAGTGCCTCATAAACTGGAAGCTTGTGATCTCTGCTATCTCCCTCTCCCTACAGCCAACAGCCCTCATCCTGTAGATCCTGAAAGCTGTCTCTCAAATTCATCCTCTCTCTTTACACTTTCCCTATGGGATCTGTGTTTGAAAGCTAGGCTAGAAAGACATTCAGGACTGTCACTACTTGGCCTCCAATCGCCCCGCCAGCTTGTTCCATAGTTCTGCCATTTACCTTTTTGTACATCCTCAAAACATGGAGGAATATTGGAGGAATTTGGGGCCCCAAGGTTCTGATTGAGACTCAGCTTCTTACTTGCTGAGTAACCTTGGGTTTGTTATTTATGTTTCATGCAGTGTTTGGGTGCTGGAGAGGTGGCTTGGGGTTCTATAGTGAACAAAACAGATGAGGTCCCTGCCCCCATGGAGTGTATGGTCTAGTGGAATCACTAAGCACTCAGTGGTAGCATGTTTCTAATAGGCAAATTGTGCCAGAGGCCATTTGTTGCCTACAAAATATCCATTCTCCTCATTTCCTAGATGGCAATGTGTTCTGCTGAGAGAGCACAATTCCCCAATTTCATTACTGCTTGAGGTGGTCAGTGGGATGCAACTGAAAGTCACTGAGTGGGGCTTCTGGGAAAACTATTTAAAGCACGGTGACTCAATGGAACTCATCCATTTGCCATTTTCTCCTTCATTTCTCTTCCTGGCTAGAATGCCGATAAGATGGGCAGCTGTCTTAGGCAATGAGGCAGCTTTGAAGATGGAAGCATTTTGCTATGGAAAGTGAACAGAGATAGAAGAAACCAGATTAACGGATGACTATGGAGCCTCCAAACCAGCCTTGGATTGCCTGTCTTAGGACTTTTATGGGAGAGAAAAATGTAGTAATCCAATGTTTCATTCAGGTGTTTTTGTTTTTGTTTTTGTTTTTTAAGTAGGCTCCACTCCCAGTATAGAGCCCGATGTGGGGCTTGAACTCATGACCTGAGCTAAGATCAAGATTTGGACACCCAACTGACTGAGCCACCCAGGTGTCCCCCTCATTCAAGTTCTCTTGAGTTGAGTTTTCTGTTCTGTGTAGTTGAACCTAAACTTAACTTAGTCCACAATCAGCACTTAACTGCCAGATTTGGAAACTCATGACTTTAAATGGTAAGTAAAAAAATCACTTAACTATAATCTTGATAATCATTGCTTGTTTTATTATCATTTAAATAATCACAGTGGTTATGATAATGTCCAATAGTAAGGCAAGATTTATATAAATAAAGATTTGTAGAAATCATGCCTTGACATAATCTACCTTAAATCAATCTTCAAATCATCTCTAAACTGAGGACACAGTTACAATCATGTCTGTCATCCCTGCTTCAAACTGGTCTTAGTTCTCTCTATGTAAATTCTGACTTTCATATTTATTTTAGTTACTGAATATGGCCCAGGAATGCCAAATACTTAACCTACATGCTGCCACCTCCCAATCCTATGTCCATGCCAGACATTAATAATCGATGATGGCATTCTGTCTCAGCCTCTTTCTCATAAACCTTTCCAATGTAGTGCCAGGCAGCTCTTACCATTTGATCACAATTGGCGGCAGGCGTGCATTTATTGGAAGCCACTTCCAATAATTTTTAAAATGTTGAGTGGGGTTGAAATGATATATTTCTTTCTTCAAATTGAAATATTGAGTTTTTTGTTTTGTTTTGTTTTTAGTAATATAAACCAAACAAATGTCTAGTTCATTGAACAGACACTGATTTATATATTCGGTTTTAAGAAAGGGCAAATGGGAGCCTAGTTTGCTTCTAGGAGCTCTGATATCAGTAGAGATTGATGAGTTTTAGGGAGTAGGCCACACCTATTGGGCACCCACTGCTCATTAAATAATGAGGATGGAGAGAGATAGTGAGAAATATAATGGTTCCTTTCCTCATGGATTTATAATCTAATGAGAGATAGAGGATAAATCCAAAATTTTAAATGTATAGATATTAACAGTAACAGCTAATGGTGTGCAAAAGATCTTCAGGGACAAGAAACTTAAATTTTAAATTTCTAAATGCTATTTCTGTCACAATCACTGAAATAATAATAGCTAAAACCTCATGATGACTTGTGTGTGTTGGGGCCTATATACCATGGCTTTTCTGTAGGTATGGGGGCTGCATGGCTCATTAGCTTCCTCCTTCCCCAGGACCGCCCACTAGACACACATCGGTGGACTTGCAGTGCTGTGTCCCCTGTGACCCCTGGGGCTTCTCCCCATCCTAACCATGGTTGGTTGACCCAGTGGATGAACCTGATCCAAGCTGAGCCAATGAAATTCTCTCTCCCTGCAATTTGCATTGGGAATGAAGAGGCCATGGACTGTAACCACTGAAACTGAGCCACATATCCATCTGTTCCAGAAAGAAGGGATGCAACAGTTGCTGATGGGATCCCAGAGTGGTCCTGGGTCCTGCCCTCTGGGAGATTTGCCGAGCTTGAAATCATTAAGAACTATGGTGAGGTCTGTATGTGACATGAACATTTTAATCTACTCGGTCTTTGCTTCTTCCTTAAGCACTGAGATACCCCAGTGTTAACAAATACTTGACTTCTCTTTCTATGTCTTCTTCCCTCCCTCCATTTCTCCTCCTCTCTCTCTTTCTTGCTTCCCCCCCTCTTTCTTTTTTTTTTTTTTGGCTTAAACTAGCCAGAATCAGATACTATTATTTACAACAAAATAACTTTGACTAATACAGATATATTATTTTCTTTAATTTTCACTACAATACTAGGGGATGCTACTGTGTCCTCAGTTGTGAAATAAGTAAGTTAAGGCTTAGTGAGCTTACAGAATTTGACCCAAGATCACATAGCTATTAGGTGACTGAACCAGGATGCGGACCGAGCTAGGCCTATGTAATTCCAGAGCCAGGACTTCAAGAAAATGTTGGGTCCCACAGGTGGTGAATCAGGACTTGCCCGCCCTTTGTTTTCCAGAAGATGGACAAAGTGCCTTCACATAGCTGCAAGTTCTGCCTTCACACAGCATTATAAAGCATGGGTAAAGCAGCTCCTTAAAATGTATCTACCTCATCTTTTCTTTTTTGGCCTGTCACTGGGACACTTGCCTTCAAAGAGAGCAAAACCTATGCGGAAGATGACAGCACATAGTTTTGTTGTATTTGATATATCAGATGATATATTTTTGCTGTGTTTGAAATACCAGATGAAGGTGATAGCAACATCAATAATCTCTTCCTGCAGTCTTCTTGAAGACCCCTAACCATGTCCCCTTTTTTCTTTTTCAATATTTTATTTATTTGAGAGATAGAGAGAGAGAGCACAAGCAGGGGGAGCAGCATAGGGAGAGGAAGAAGCAGGCTTTCCACTGAGCAAGGAGTCCGACGTGGGGCTCGATCCCAGGACCCTGGGATCATGACCTGAGCTGAAGGGAGATGCTTAACTGACTGAGCCACCCAGGTGCCCCTGTCCCCTTCTTTCTTAAAATACAGTTTACTTCCAGGAAGATTTTCTTAACTGATTTTATCTTTTTTTTTTTTTTTAACAGAAGTTGTAATGAAAGGGGGAAAAAAGATGCTCATGCTCAAATCTTGATGCACTGTTGCATCCTGAGTGGCTTCCATTTTTTGGAGTAGGGTGTATCCTCCTTTGTCCCTCCAGAATTTCTTTCTTTCTTCCAGTAGGCTAATCTGCTTGGACTGCATAAAGGGGCTCCATTTGGTCTTGGCTAATGAGAGAGAGGGAGCAGCAGATTAGAGACAGGAAGGAGGTGGCGCTGGAGGTATCTATTCCTGCTTCCTCCCAATGGGGTCGCCTCAGGCTGGCTGTTTCTCTGAACTAAAGGTTCTGTCTTCTCTTACATTATGCTTCTCCTCACCACTTCTCATTGTGGGTTCCAGTAAGTGCTCCTTCCCCTCTCTCCTTCCACTCCAGAGGGGCAGCAGCTACACTGTCCCTTGCCCTGGGATTCTGCATTGTTCCTTCTGGTTTCCCTATGCCCTGAACATACCTCCAGAAATAGCCCATCCTTTGAGCACTTCTGTTTGGGTGTACTTCTGTTTCCCGCTGGGTGGGTGTACTTCTGTTTCCTGCTGGGCTCCAGAGGGATGCTAATTGTAAGTGCTTCTCCTAACCGGTCCTTCTTGTGCCCTCTCGTCCTTCATTTTCACTGATGTGCAAACCTGTTGCTCCGTGGTCTGTACTCCCTGGGAGAGTCCAGTCATTCAACGCCAACAGTTAAACCTGCTTATGCAACATGCAAAATCAGACTTCCATCTCAGAGCTCTCTCCAAATCTCACATGTCACAATTTGTACCTAACATTCTCACAATTAGAACTGATCTCATCGTTAGAGTCTGGCACACTTTTTTTTTATATATATATATACTTTCCAACCTATAGTTAAAAGTGCAGAGGCTCAAAAGGTTAGACAACATCATCCAATTGTAACTTCCTGTGCACAGCTACTGCTGCCCATCATATGGATGATTTGGTTGTCTGTGAACATAAGATCCTGAGAAATCCTATTGATTATGGGAGCTGCTTATCACAGCTTGACTATAAATTAGGAGATAGCTAGCTTTATGCAGACTTATTCAGATTCTGACACCGAAGAATTTACTTTCATGATTAGGGGGAAAAATTCCCAGCACAGTAAGCCGATCGAATAACTAACACAAATGCCCCCGATACTTAGGGTAGAGAATTCCTGCAGAAAATACGTCATCAGTGGTCATCGCTGTTGTTGTGCTCACGAGAGATGGAAGGAACATCTGTACTCAAACTGCAGTACACACAGCCTGGCCTGAGAAGGTGGGCCCTCAGGAAAGAGTCAGACAGGGCTTTGTTTGTGTCTGGGGAAATTCCTGAACATGCAGTGGAGTTCCCTCTCAATTGAGTAGGCAACATCATTCTCTCTATATGCTACTTCTTATGCCAAATCCCCTATTCTTTGTATGGCTTTGTCTTGAAAGGCTGCCCTCTATTTCCAAAATCATATGTTCACATGGATCAGTATTCACAAACAGCTGTGCCCTGTCCTCCTCGATACTGGGTTCTACCTCTGGAATCCTTGCCAGGTGGTTCCTTCTCACAATTAAAAAGAAATGGAGATTTTGGAAAGTCTTCTGGCTCAGGATTGAGAGACAGGAAGAAAGATGTGGCAGGTCAGTTTTCTGTTGAGACAGACTCTGAGATGGAGATTGGGGCTCAGTATATTTATGGGGAGTGAGGGAAGGAGGATCAGACAGAGATAATCTGGCCCATGATGCAGCCAAGACAGAAACTTCAGCCTATGCCATGGTGGGGCTCTAGAGCTGGCCTGGTCTTGCAGAGCTGTCCCCAGTCGGGGCAAAGGGTCCAGGCTTTTATGCTGTTGTACATCAGTGGTTAACCAGGCCGCAGCAGGGAAATTGGGGAGCGGCCTGGTGTGTTAGGCAGCTGTCTTCTGTTCGGGCAGTTGCTGGCATGGGGGCTCAGCTGTGAGCTAGCAACACTCAACAATCAGCAGCAGCTGTGGGAGGGACTGGTCCATCCTGAAGGCGTGGTGAGCGGCAATGACTGCTGGGAGCTGATCCTATTTGTCCCCCTTGCTCAAAGTCTCCCCGCTTTGCCTACTTGCTCTGTTTCTTAGCTAGCAATGTGACCAGGTAGAGAACTATTGGATTAGGAAATATTCTCTTTCTTCTTAAACTCTGCAAGAATTTCCTAAGATGACCACTTGAAAGTGCAGATGAGCTTTGTGTGTTCAAAATAACTTGACGTACCAAATAGATTTTCATAAACAGAACATTCCCAGGGACACCCCATTACCTAAAGCCAAGTGCAGAGGTATATGGATGTGGATCGTACACATCTCACTGGTCTTCTCCAGGGCATTTCACTTCCAGTGAGGTCAAGGCTTATCCTTCTGCAAAAGTAGTTTGTGGTCTGGCCCTTGGAAAGTTACTGCTCTTGATTGACTATAATATTTGGATTGGTAAACTTGAAAACTCATTTTTCTTATTTGGTTTTAATTATTGTTGAAAACTCTCTCTTTTCCACTGTAGAAAGCAAAGAGGGCCTTTCTGTCAGAGGCAGCCCAGGGTTATGACATGAACGTGGCTCTCGAGTCAGAATCCTGGTTCTCACACCTGGCTTTCCTAGCTATTAGCTCCACGATCCCCAAGCAAATCTTTTGTCATCTCTGCGTCCCAGCTTCCTCAATTTATAAGATCGGCTATGGTGGAGACTGGGTTAATAGATGTGCAAAGGCTTTGTAAACTGAAACACACAGTTCAAATGTCTCCTTACACTTGTTAGAGCCAGGAGAGAGCTGCGCGATCACGTTGGCCAGATGAGCCACTGAGTCCCAGGGAGGTCTGGGGACTTGCCGAAGACTGCACAGCTGGCGGGGGGCAGAGCTGGAGCTGCCCCCCTGCCCTCCTGACTCCCAGCCTAGCACTTTCTCCAACCTCTCTTGCCCAACAGTCCTCTTGCTGCAGCACGGGGACACTACATGTGTTGCCCGCTCCTATAGAACCCTTGAGAAGATCTCAGAATGGCATAATGTTTGCCAAAGCTTTGAATCTATAATCTGGAAACACGACACTCCTCAGATCTGAAGCACTATTATTCAAAAATTGTTACCTTAGTCATTATGCTAAAATCCCCTTGGACTGCAGTAAAGAGGAGAGGAGCTCATCTTGTATTGGTAATAGAATTACTGAGCATGCATATCCGTGTGTGTGTGTGTGTGTGTGTGTGTGTGTGTGTGTGTAGCTAGTCAGAGAGGGAGACAGGGAAAGAAGGGGAGAGAGAAAGAGAGCCTCTTAAGAAGCAAATTACTGTGCCGTAGATTTTACATTATTTCCTATCCCCCTTATTTAATAAGTCTAAATTGAGAGTTCTTGTAATTCTTTTGCATCAGGGGATGTGCTCTCAGCATCCTTGAGTCCTGCAGGGCCTGCAGTTTTCCTGCGTTTCTTTAGGTATTCATTTCCAAAATTTCATTACCATCCCACATATGAGTCATTCACTCCCCTGCAATCCATTTAAAACATCCAGCATGCTCTGGGGGCAGAAGGAGAAAGCTCAGGAAAGGCCAGCCCTATTCATTTGGTAATGTTGAGGACCTGCCAACAGGAAACGGGAGAGGAGGCCTCACAGGGTTACCCCAAGGTAGCCCACAGAAAATGTGACAGTATCGGGGGTCCCACCCACCTCCCATCTCCAGGAGCGTGCCCTTCTGTTTTGCTGTACGCTTCCTGTGTGGGAGTCTGGGACAATGCAGCTGGTGAGAGAGAACAGAGACGAGAAAAATTCCTTTAGCAGGATAATAAAAATGTAAGCTGAATATTAAGAAACAATCATGCAGGCCACATGTGCACAAGCACCTCTGATGGGGAATCAGAAAGCCTCCATGTCCGCAGTCCACAGCCTTCACATGAGGGCAGTGAAATTCGCTCTAGGTACTGCATGGTGCATGTGAAAGGGGTTGGGAATGTGAGCTTTACATAAATGTTGATTTATTTTATACATTAAGTATGAATCATATACCTGATTTCAATATGGTTGTCTGTATGATCGGCAAGCCTATAGCTCATAGGGGATCTTTGTGGCTTCCGTCACCTTTGAAGGCACACAGCGGCACAGTCTCACCAGCCTGCTTTTCCTCATTAAGAAGGAAGTCATCTAAGGGGTAAATCTGGTAAGTGAGCCCCGTGGAAGCTTTGAAGGTCCTGGCCTTGGGATGCACTGCCCTTGGAGATGGGCATCTGGGGCTGTTATGCCAACTAGGCCAGGACATTCCTCACAGCAAGGTGTCACTTACCAGAAGAAGCCACGCTGGTGGCCCTTTGGCATCACTGGTCTCCAGCTATACTTAGGAAAGCTAATCAATTTTTCATTTTCTCCTAGGAGTGCCAGCTTGGAAAACACAGTGTGAAAAATGCCCAAGGGATGGCCATTCTCTGCCTTCTGCCACAGAGGGGGTCTATACAGACAGTCCTGCTGGCAGGGGTGGCTCCCACAAATAAGCTGTTGCCTCAAGGAGCAGGTGGTAAAGAAGGAGGGGGACATGGCACTCACACCCTTATTAGCAATTTTCTGTGTGTGGCATTTAAAACTGATGAAGGAGTTGGATACTAGCTCTTGGCTGCGTCGAATACTCAGAAATTCATGCAAGAGCCACTGCTCCCAGATACACCGTTGCATGACCAGCATGTTGCTCTCTACCCTCAGAATGGATTTCACTCTTCCAGAAATGGTTCTGTTCTTATACCTTAATATTTTCTCTACCCTCAAAATTCCTCTCGCAGCAAAGAGTCATGCTGCTCTATACGTTGGAAATTCAGCATGCGGGTTCAAGAACTTCTGGCCCCTGAATACATCAACACACCAGAGTTGGGTTGGGGTTTCTATTGACATATGGTGGCTAAGAGGTTCTTTCCTTAAGCTCTTCAGCACCTAGCAGAATTGCTTCAATTTTCAAGTTGAAAAACATGGAGTTTGTGACCCTTGAGAGGCACAGCTAACCTAAACTTGGAGAGAAGAGGGAACTCCATGACTTTGGCATGGGGTTAGACTCAGGGAGGGGAATGCAAATCTTTTCTGATTCACATAATCTTGTGGTGTGGGAATCTCTCAGATTCTGGGAGCCTGGGTTCCTTCAAATCTGTCTATTTAATTAGTTCAATAGGGAGAAAACTCCAGAAGGATTAAAGGCTGTAGCAAAAGTAAAAATTAGAAGCAGAGGAAAAGTGAATTGTAGGTTTAAGGCAATTATAGTAAGGTAAGGGCCTGGTGATCCAAGAAAGTCCTGACTCCCATCATCTTTTAGCTCAGAGACCCTGGAAAAAAAATCACCATTACTTGTCTGGCTTTAGGTTTACCTGAAAACAATGGAGATAAGTATAGCTGCCCCTTCTACCAGCACCCCATCTCTCTCCTGATTGTTAGAATGGGCAAACAATAAAGCAAAATACTTCAGGATTAGAGACCTCTTACTCATGTATGTCCATGTTAGTATGTGTAAGTGAACACCAGGCAAGCACTTTGTTCATGCATGGGTTTGAGATTTGTATTTTCATTTTCTATTTTCTTTGCTAACAGGGAAAATTAGATGTAAGCATGTCAGGGAAGGATTATCACTCATGATGTTTATGGCAGAGGGATACATTAGCCAATCTGCACTCTCCTGTGTACTGGAAGTTGACAACTGCAGAAATTATACCTCAGTTAGACTTTGTCTTGGGATGGGTGTCACATTAGCCTTAGGAGAGATACATGGGCCTATGTCAAAGCCCCAAGAGTCAAAGGCCTACTGCAAGAGAAGAGTGTTAAAGGCACACAGAGGGGACTATATTGCTTTTCTATTTTTAGAAAGTTCCATGATAATCTAAAGTAGTTTCTTTCATATCTCCCTAGCCTGACAAGGCCTTATCTCATCTTTTTTTTTTTTTTTAAAGATTTTATTTATTTATTTGAGAGAGAGAATGAGATAGAGAGAGCATGAGAGGGGGGAGGGTCAGAGGGAGAAGCAGACTCCCTGCTGAGCAGGGAGCCCGATGCGGGACTCGATCCCAGGACTCCAGGATCATGACCTGAGCCAAAGGCAGTCGCTTAACCAACTGAGCCACCCAGGAGCCCAAGGCCTTATCTGATCTTGAAAAAAAAATCTAACTTAAGAACTATTTTAATGTTTTGTTTTGATTTGTATTCGGATGAGATTCTTAGGGAGAAAGAAATCATTAGTTTTGTATTTTATTTTTAAAATAGGTGGTTTTACATGGAAGTCCTCTTCACTGAAAAGGATGGTCTTTATATAGGGAAAGATAACTGTGCTCTGCCATGGTAATTATGGAACTAGTCACAGCCTTTATATGTAATAAA
Source organism: Phoca vitulina (assembly GCF_004348235.1). NCBI lineage: Eukaryota > Metazoa > Chordata > Mammalia > Carnivora > Phocidae > Phoca > Phoca vitulina. The sequence goes on from NW_022589709.1 coordinate 54,468,085, forward strand.
AAAATTGTTTTCCCTTCCACTGCAGGGCAACTATCAGATTCCAATATGACAGTATTAGGCCAAGTTCATTCAGTATGGCTTTCAGGGGCAACATTCAACTAAAACATTGAATAACCCTCCCACTGGCATTGTCTTAAAATTGCTGCTAACCTTAGAAGCTAAACCAGTTGAAATTAAACAATAGGCCAAATGTAAAGACAACCTATTGAGTTTCCATAAAAAAAGGGCCCTCAGGTTTTCTTGTGAAGTTCAAAACTAGTAAAGGCTTTGAAATGTTTCCCAGATGGAATAACATATACCATGAAAATGGAATCAGGGGAAAAAAAAAAAAACCCTGGGGTAGCAATACTTATATCAGACAAAATTGACTTTAAACAAAGACTGTAGCAAGGTGACAAAGAAGGACACTACATAATGATAAAGGGATCAATCCAACAAGAGGATATAACAGTTGTAAATATCTATGCACCTAACATAGGAACACCTAAATACATAAAGCAAATATTAACAGACATAAAGGGAGCATATAATAATAATAGGGGACTTTAACATCCCATTACATCAATGGATAGATCATGCAGACACAAAATCAACAAGGAAACAGTGGCTTTGGGTGACACATTGGACCAGATGGACCTAATAGATATATACAGAACATTTCACCTCAAAACAAAGAATGCACATTCTTTTCAAGTGCACAGTGAACATTCTCCAGGATAGATCATGTGTTAGGTCACAAAACAAGTCTCAATAAATTCAAAAAGACTGAAATCATATCAAGCATCTTTTGCAACCACACAGTATGAAACTAGAAATCAGTTACAAGACAACAACATAAACACCAAAACCACCACCACCACCAACAAACTCTGGAAAAAGTACAAACACATGGAGGTTAAACAACGTGCCACTAAATGAATGGGTCAACCAAGAAATCAAAGAGGACCTCATCATTGATAAGTAAATGGATAAAAAAGATGTGATATATATATATATATATATATATATATACACATACACACACAATGGAAAATTATTCAGCCTTAAAAAAGAATGGAATCTTCCATTTGCAACCATATAGATGGATCTAGAGAGTATAATGCTAAGTGAAATAAGTCAGTCAGAGGAAAACAAATACCATATGATTTTACTCACATGTGGAATTTAAGAAACAAATGAACAAAGAAAAAAAGAGATAAACTAAAAACAGACTCTTAAATACAGAGAACAAACGATGGTTACCAGAGGGGAGATGGGTAGGGGAATGGGTGAAATAGGTGAAGGGGATTAAGAGTATACTTATCATGATGAGCACTGAGTAACGCATAGAATTGGTGAATCACTATACTGTATACCCGAAACTAATATAACACTGTATGTTAACTACACTGCAATTAAAATTAAAACAAACAAAAACCCCAAAGAGGACATCAAAAAATACATGGAGACAAATGAAAATGAAAACACAACAGTCCAAAATCTCTGGGATGCAGCAAAAGCAGTTCTAAGAGGGACATTTATAGCTATACAGGCCTACTTCAATAATCGCAAATAAACAACCTAACCTTATACCTAAAAGAGCTAGAAAAAGAAGAACAAAGCCCAAAGCTAGTAGAAGGAAGGAAATAATAAAGATTAGAATAAAAATAAGTGAAATAGAGATTAAAAAAAAAAACAAAAAAAAAAACAACTCTAGAAAAGATTCCTGAAACCAAGAGCTGGATCTTTGACAAGACAAACAAAATTGATAAACTTTTAGCTGGGCTGATCAAGCAAAAAGAGAGAAAACTCAAATAAATAAAATCAGAAATGAAGGAGGATTTCTCCTTCATTATATGCTGACAAAGTGGACCTATAACCTATATATATATATATATATATAATATATATATATTTATAACCTATATATATTTATATAACTATAAACCTATAACAAATGGATAAATTCCTAGAAACATATAATCTAAAACTAAACTGGGAAGAAACATAAAATTTGAATAGACCAATTACTAGTGATGAAATTGAATCAGTAATAAAAAAAATCACAATAAACAAAAGCCCAGGACCAGATGGCTTTCAAGGTTAATTCTCTTTCTTTCTTTTCTTTCTTCTTTCCTTTCTTTCTTCTTTTCTTTCTTTCTTTCTTTCTTTCTTTCTTTCTTTCTTTCTTTCTTTCTTTCTTTCTTTCTTTCTTCTTTCTTTCTTTCTTTCTTTCTTTCTTTCTTTCTTTCTTTCTTTCTTTCTTTCTTTCTTTTTTCTTTCTCTCTCTCTCTTTCTTTTTTCCCTTCCTTCCTTATTATCTGCAAAGTTTATTTCACAGAGCACTATATAAATGGAGGTGCAACAGAGTGTTCCAACATGTGACATTTTTGCAGAAAAATACTAGAAACACATTCGTTAGGACAATTGTCTCTGCCTCCTATATAAAAGAGTTAGTGTGTAAAAATAGTTTTGAAATCTAAGGCACCAAGCTCTAATCCATAACAGTGGTACAGTACTCTGAATAGCAAAGAACTAAGCAATCAGAATAATTCCTTCCTTTTACTAATCCAAGATTGGTGGCTAGAAAGGAACACGGAACTGCTTGAAACTCTGTGATTCACCAGAAAACTCATTAGCAGTAGGACGACTAATGTGCATTCATGTTTTAGCCAATGGCTTATGCAGAATTTATTCTACCAAACATTTAAAGAAGAGTTAATACCTATTCTTCTCAAACTATTCTAAAAAGTAGATGAGGAAGGTAAACTTCCAAGTTTATTCTACAAGGCCAGCATTACCCTGATACCAAAACCAGAGAAAGACACTATAAAGAAAGAAAACTACCCACCAATATCTCTGGTAAACATAGATGCAAAAGTCCTCAACAAAATATTAGCAAACTGAATTCAACAATACATTAAAAAAAATCATTCACCATGACCTAGTGAGATTTATTCCAGGGATACAAAGGTGGTTCAATATTTGTAAATTGGTCAATGTAATACATCACATTAACAAGAGGAAGGATAAAAACCATACGATCATCTCAAAAAGTGAAGAAAAAGCATTTGACAAAATGTAATATCCATTCATGATAGAAACTCTCAACAAAGTGGGTTTAGAGGGAACATACCTCAAAATAATAAAGCCATATAAAAAAAAACCCATAGCTAACATCATACTCATTGGGGAAAAACTACAAAATTGTCCTTTAAGGTCAGGAACAAGGCAAGGATGTCCACTCTCACCATAGTACTGGAAATCCTAGCCACAGCAATCAGACAAGAAAAAAAAATAAAAGGCATCCAAATTGGTAAGGAAGAAGTAAAACTGTCACTCTTTGCAGATGACATGATACTACACATAGAAAACTCTAAAGACTCCACCAAAAAGCTATTAGAAATAATAAATGAATTCAGTAAAGTTGTAGGATACAAAATTAATATATAGAAATCTGTTTTTCTTCTATACACTAATAACAAAGCAGTAGAAAGATATATTAAGAAAACAATCCCATTTACAACTGCACCAAAAAAAATAAAATGCCTAGGAATAAATTTAACCAAGGAGGTGAAAAACTATAATACACTAATGAAAGAAATTGAAGACAACACAAATGGAAAGGTATACCTTGCTCATGGATTGGAAGAATTAATATTGTCAAAATGTCTATACCACCCAAAGCAGTCTACAGATTTAATGCAATACCTATCAAAATACCTATAGTGGGGTGCTCAGTTGGTTAAGCGTCTGCCTTCAGGTCAGGTCATGATCCCAGTGTCATGGGATCGAGCCCCACATCGGGCTCCCTGCTGAGTGGGGAGCCTGCTTCTCCTTCTCCCTCTGCCTGTCACTCCCCCTGCTTGTACTCTCTCTCTCTCTCTGTCAAATAAATAAAATCTTTACCAAAAAAAAATACCAATAGCATATTCACAGAACTAGAACGAATAATCCTAAAATTTGTATGGAACCACAAAAGACCTTGAATAGCTAAAGCAATCTTGAGAAAGAACAAGGATGGAGATATCACAATCTCAGACTTCAGGATATAGTACAAAGCTATAGTCACCAAAACAGTATGACACCAGCACAAAAACAGACACAAAGATCAATGAAAGAAGATAGAGAGCCAGAAATAAACCCACATCTATAGGGTCAATTGACCTCTGGCTCTCTATCCAGAAGCAAGAATATATAAATGGGGAAAAGAGCCTTTTCTATGAATGGTGCTGGGAAAACCGGACAGCTACATGCAAAAGAATGAAACTGGACTACTTACTTACACCATACAGAAAAACAAACTCAAAATGGATTAAAGACCTAAATGTGAGACCTGAAACTGTAAGAGTCCTAAAAGAAAACACAGGCAGTAATCTTCTGAACATCGCTTTTAACAACATATTTAGGGCTATGTCCCCCCCACCAAGCAAGGGAAACAAAAATAAAAATAAATAATTGGGGCTACATCAAACTAAAAAGCTTTTGCACAGCAAAGGAAACCATCAAGAAAAGAAAAAAGCAGCCTCATGAGTGAGAGAAGATATTTGTAAATGATATAACCAACAAGCAGTTAATATCCAAAATATGTAAAGAGTGTATACAACTCAACACCAAAAATAAATAAATAAACAATCTGATTAAAAATGGGCAGAGAATCTGAATAGACAGACTTACAAAGAAGACATACAGATGGCCAACAAACACATGAATAGATACTCAACATCACTATTCACCAGGGAAATGCAAATCAAAACCACAATGAGATACCACCTCATACCAGTCAGAATGGCTAGACTCAAAAAGACAAGAAATAACAAGTGTTGAAGAGGATGTGGACAAAATGGAACCTTTGTGCACTGTTGGCAGGAATGTAAGTTTGTGCAGTCACCGTGGAAAACAGTATGGAGGTTCCTCAAAAAATTAAAAATAGATATACTGTATGATTCAGTAATTTCACTACTGGGTACTTATCCAAAGAAAATGAGAACAGTAATTCAAAATGATATATGAACCACTACGTTTATTGCAGCATTATTTACAATAGCCAAGATATGGAAGCAGCCAAGTGTCCACAAATAGATGAATGGATAAAGAAGATATGCATAAAAGACCTTGCATAGCTTGGATGTGTGTATATATAAATACACAAACACAATGGAAAACTGCTCAGCCAAAAAAAGAATGAGATCTTGCCATTTGGGACAATATGGATGGACCTAGAGGGTATTATGCTAAGTGAAATAAGTTAGAGAAATACAAATACCATATGGTTTCACTTATATGTGGAATCTAAAAAAACAAAACAAAACAAAACCCCAGACTTGAATACAGAGAACAAATTGGTGGTTGCCAGAAGGAAGGGGTGTGAAGGATGGACAAAATAGATAAAGGAGATTAAGAGATACAAACTTCCAGGTATAAAAAGTCACAGAGATGAGAAATACAACATAGGGTATATAGTCAAAAATATTGTAATAATGATGTATGGTGACAGATGATGACTACTACTCACTGTGATGAGCACTGAGTTATGTATAGCATTGTCGAATCAATATGTTGTACAACTGAAACTCATATAACACTGTATGCTAATTATACTTCAATTAAAAAAAAAGAAATGTTTCCCAAGAACACCACCTTTAAGAGAGAGAGAGACTTAGAGAGCACCTAAATTTTGTGACAATGAGTGGTAAAAGTACAAATTTACACTTTTATATTATACCTTCTATCCAGAAAACTCAATGAACCACAAATATTAAGCACTCACTGATTTCTTAGTCCTTATACCTTTTCAATTTATTTTATTCATAGACTTGATGTAGTTTTCTATTGGCTGTTGAATCTCCATGGTGGTGGTGGTGAGGGAGGCATTGTGTTGCCACTGGACCAGTTTATTAGCTGAGATGAATTCAGATTCAGAATCCTTTTTTCTGCAGGCCAAACTGAGGTCTTTTGTTATTGCTATTGTTGTTGTTTTGGAACAAAGACTAGAGGTCTGTTGGCAACAACCTCTACTTTGGTTGATCTCAACTTTTGATGGTCTTTTCAAAAGTATATTTCCACATGGTAATAAATTACTCGAACCAGTAGAACTTTTATCTGCCCTTCTCTTTAGCTCTCACTTTCATGGTAAGCAAAGCTCTTGACATTCACCATCAACATGAATAAGAGAAGAGAGGGAAGGGCTGGGAGGTGGTTGGTTTCTCCAGGTAGTTCTGCTGGGCCTTGATTAGTGACTGGAAACGCATGGGCTTCTGGCTAACCTGAGTCTCTGCATCTTCCTTTTTAACTGAATATTGCTTTCTTCATTCAACCTGCATGTGTTGGTAGTAAATAAAACTGTTGTCTGTAATGAACAATAAGGCAGCCGAAGTACACTTTGAAAATGTAACCTGCATATCGTAGAAAGTGCTGTGAATTGTCTGTCAGCACACTTAACAATATCTTGCACTTTTAGTAGGAGAAAAAGTGTTAGCCTGTATTTTGCTGACTAAGGCCTTGCCCCTACCCTCTTATAATTGAGAATGTTCAAAATGTTCTCATTTCAACGCTAGTGTACATTGAGTATCACATTCCAAGAATTAAATCAGATGAAGAGCTAAGGCCTCATTCCAACGGTGCGAAGAGGCTAGGGGAAAAATGGGACCTGACAAACCATCTGCACTACATGCTCCCAACAAATCTGCACAAGTTGCCTATAAAACCGGAGTCAGCGGCAGCTACCTTGGAGGAAGTGGTGCTCTTGACCTTGAAGCCATCCCCGAGCATTGGCTGTGGGGCAAATGAAAACTGAAGCACTATCTGTATTTTTCAATATGTTCGACTCACTCTAAGCCCATGGATGATCACCGTGCAGTATGAATTTTATAACTAGCCTGTGAAATTTGGCTGCTGCCACATGGTTAAGTTTTAGAGTTGCGACTGGGCCTGGTCCAGTGATAACCACTCCAACTTGGTTTTAAATCACCAGGAGGTGGGGAAAGCCTCTATCAGCGGCTGGCTACGTGAAGCCCTTTTTCTGCTTGGAAACAACAGAGAAAAAGACACCAACAGCTGAACCTGTCCTACTCAGAGTAGGGCGCCAGCTTCAGACCTTTCTTCTCCATCCCAGTCTCAAGCCCAATCCCTCTCTCCCTTACTTCTTTTCCTTACATTTATTTTTCCTCCCCCTCACAATACTGCCTTGGTTTTTAAAGAACATAACATTCAGTCATGAATAAAGTCATTATGGTTATGTTGAATTCCAGAGCATTTGACTGATGCGGCTGTTGGTATAAGCAACATCCTCTCCTCCGTGTAACCAGCCTCCCTTTGGAAAACTGACTCTTGGCAGGGCCATGGCACTGAAGTGTGAGGACGGGAGGTGGAAAGTGGTGTCTCTAGTTCAAGTTGGAGATGACACTTAGAAATCATTATTCAAAACCCTGAGAAAATGGAGTGTGACCCACTGATTCACTGATTCATTTCCTTAGGACTCTCCATTCAGGGTGATCTCATTTACCTATGGTTATTAAAACATTTTTTGTGTTTTCTTAGGTCGTTAACAATTAGCATCATTGAAATTCACGACAATGTAATTTCGTTAAGTTTTAGAAATGACCTAATAATGTATCAAAATGAATCCTAACCTCCCCCCACCCAAGAAAAGTCAAGGGAAATAACAGAGAGAAATAGATTGGTAGCATAAGGACCCATGAAACATTTTTTAAAGACAAACACCTAAAATAATTTTATCCGATTTTTACCTTTCAGTGCAGGCAACAGTGCTGTCTGGAACTTGGAAAACTATTGGTGAAGAATTGAAATGAAACAAAACAAACCAAAAATAGAACTGGGATAAAATCTTCACCAAATCTGTTACCCTCTATAAGAGTCAAATGTAACTTTGAAACTTGATGCCAATTCCCAAGTGGTCCAAGTTACTGCCTTTGCTCTTTTTAATATGTTGACTGATTATGGAGCTAATAATAAATATAATTGAAAATCACTGTTGGATTCTTTGAAGCTTGCTGCCAAATAACGTTTTGTGAAAAAATGTTAAAAAAAAAAATCCTGGGGCGCCTGGGTGGCTCAGTCGTTAAGCGTCTGCCTTCGGCTCAGGTCATGATCCCAGGGTCCTGGGATCAAGCCCCGCATCAGGCTCACCGCTCAGCGGGAGGCCTGCTTCTCCCTCTCCCACTTCCCCTGCTTGTGTTCCCTCTCTTGCTGTGTCTCTCTCTGTCAAATAAATAAATAAAATCTTAAAAAAAAAAAAATCCTGACGGAAACTTCAAACAATACTTTAAATATTCACAATCAACAGTCATGTAGTTAGACTTACCTTAGGAGGTTCATAGCGATTATAAAATATAATATTAACTCAAGAAAGCACTCTAATTCCCCTTCTCTAATAAATGTCGCCAGGGCAGTCATTGTCCTATTACTTAATTTCTCTCTGGCTCTGACGAAGTTAACTTCTTATTTCCAAACAAATGTGTGAGCAGAACAAAACACACAAATTAATCAGCTATTGTCAGTTTCATCCATGACTTTGGAAATGATGCCAACTAAGACAAAGTGGTTCTTTAGCAGAAACAATGTCATTCTGCCCAGACTTTCATTTTAGGACAGGATTTCTGCAGTGAATTAATAGTCTTTAGAAATGGTACTGAGGTACAATAACAGCTTTCTGGTTTTGATTATAAGGCAGAATGATTTCTGATTTTCAGTAATATTTGCATTGTGAACGGGATTCCATTTTTTCTCATTTGGATGCGGTGATCAGGTGAGAGAGATCCAAGCCTGTTCCATCAAAGATCTATACTGTGACCAGAATACAAATCACTTGATTCTGGTTAAGAAACACAGCTTATTTTAAAACAGAGAAAGTATTAGGGCAATGCATAAATGAGAATTTGAGAAACCATGCACATTTATGCGGAAGTCACTGTGTATTGCTCTGGGTTTCATGGCAGCTGGCTGCCTACCTCTCCACCGAAATGCTTTCCTAACACTCTTCTCAGGTGTTAAATTTTAAAAATTAAGTGCATAAAAAAAATGCAGCTTAAACAAATGTGAGGTGGTGGAGAGGAATGTTATCCCAAACCACTGTCATGTTCATAACTCCAAGGAGATGGCTAACTGAGATAAGAGACATCAAAGCCCATTGATTGCAGCAGGTAGAGGTGTGAAGAGCAAGAAAAATGGAGTGGTGAATTCTAATCTCCCTGAGGAACCTGGAAAATTACTGAAGTGCCTTTCCTTTCTTTAATTTTCACCCCCTGAAAATACAATGGTGAGGAGGTGTATCTAATCACAAGGCTGATCAAAGTCTCTGGAAAGGGCTTTTTCAGAGAGATGGTCCCCTATGCTTAATGATAAAACAAACAACAACAACAACAAAAATGGCTCAAAGCTGAACTAGACTTTCTTCAAAGTAGAGTGAAACCTCTTATTTCATTATTATTGTTTATATTTTCAATCAATTAGTGCCTCTCTTCCAAACCCCTGGCATTTCCTTTGTAGAAAGATTTCTTTTACCGGTTTGGCTCCACACTGAGCAACACTAATTCCTTTCCCTTGTGACTGTCCTAAAAATATTTGAAACAGCTGTCATGATGCCCTGAAGTATTCTTCTCTCCGGTTCTCCGTAGGCCGTGGGTTTAAGTGCTTTGTTATCTTAGGCTCTCCTAGCCACAAAGGTCTTTTCTAATGGTGGGATATTGAGAACAGAATATGGGGCTCACGTTGTGGTCCATCCATGGGGAATCTGGCAAGAGTCACTGCTTCATGTGTTTAGCCTACTATGGCTCTTTAAAGACAGCCTCCGTTGAATCAGTTATTTTGGGGGGCCACATCAGATCATTGGCTCACACTGAACTTGGAGTCAATTACAACCACAAGTCTTTTCACACATGCTCCTGCTAAGCCACTGTGTGTGGATATAGCTATATATAGTTATTATCTGTTGAGTGCTTATTATGGGCAAGGCAATGTGCTAAATGCTTTGCATCTTTTGCATCTCATTTAATCCTCACATCAACAACCCAATGACGTAGTAATTATCCTTCACCCATAGTGCGGATAGGCTGAGGCTCACACGAGTAGAGACTTGCCTAAATAAGTCTAACTCCAAAGGAAGTACTCTTGAACTTGTGCTATTCTGCCTTCTGTACTGGTGTGATGTTTTTGTTTCTAACTTTTCTTAGAAGGGGGATGCGGAGGACAACATCAAAGAGCAGAACCATTAAATATAAATCAGGTTAGACCTGCCCATCTTTTTAGCCTGCTGCGGCCTTTTGGATCCTGGTCTTTCCCCAAATATATTAACCATTCCCTTAAAGCTTTATGCCACTCATGGATTCATCAGCTGCCCTCACTATTCTCATTCAAGTCATTGCTTCAAAAAATAGAACCGGACCAAAGACAGAGCTCCCAGTCCACACCAGAGCCTCTAGCATATTGGCATTGATCACCATTCCGATCAAGTTACAAATCCATGGTACTGTGATTCAGCTCACATGTTTTTCCTCTTGTTCATTATGAAGACTTTGCCAAATCCTTTGCTAAAATTCAAGTGCAGAATTTCTAAGGCATGATTCTATTGAGTCTAGCATTACTGCCACAGAAAGCAAGAAGGAGTGGTCTGGCAAGATTTCTTCACTGTGAACTCATGTTGTTTTTAAAATTTTCTGAGCAAAATTTCCTATGATAAGGGAGTTTGGGCCAAGCCTAAATCTCCATTCTAGACTCTGGCCTAGGACTAATATCAAAGTCACCACTTTCTAGTTTGCAGCATTGACCTCCTCTTTGAACGTATGTTCAACATGTGACTGTTTGGCTTTCCTATTTCTCAAAAGAAACATCAGTGACAGTGGTTGGGTACCCTCATATACAAGCTCTTTTCATATCTTGGAAGGCGTTTTTTTTCTTGACGGGGAGATCTGACCACATTCAGGACACATGGCCATATTTGTTGAACCTTTTTCAGGCTAAATATAATTTTATTTTATAAAGAAAACAGAAGTAAAATGCTATGAAGTCATTTTGTAAGGCCTTCCAATTCAAGATCTGCATTTTATTCCTTTTAAGCTATTGAGATGCATTCGTGCTATCAATAAAGCATACTACATCATTACCTCTCAGTTTTGGATCTGCTTTCAAAATTGGTGTTCCAAGGTACGTATACATTCTTCTGATGTGAGATGAAGATAATAATATAGAACATATTAACCAGTATCTTAAGAAAACAAGAGCTGAGAAGAGGCAGAGTTCATACTATACTAGATATTTGCACACTTTAGTATGCAGTACAATTCAGCTGAATGGAGAGAATAGAACTTCTTTAATTTTTTTGTAATTAAGTGCTCAAGAGATAATAGCTAATTTGATTTTTCCACCAAGCCTCTACACTAACTTGAGCCTGACACAATAAACTATTTGTCTAGGAAATAATGTCATTTGAATATAAAGTCTGTCTCTGAAGCTTGCTTTCACCTTCTGCTTCTTTTCCAAAGATGGCATCCAGGTGGGAGAGGAATTTATATGTCATGATGGCTTTATGCAAAGATGGGATGACTGGCCTCATGCTGGTTCTCCGTTTGCACCAGCTCATTCTTCACTGGCCCCTCTAGTGGTTGGGCTTTAGGCTTTTTGAATGCTCTGGCACCCTCTAAAATTGCTATATAAGACCAGTGAACTTGTGATCCTTTCTTTTGTCTTATATATGCTCCATTTCTCTCTAGATGACTCAACTTTCTTTGTCACAAGAGGCAGACCATAGGATTTCTATGACTTCTCCATCAAGTAAGCTGGGCTGGTGGCTCATCCCAGCCTCTGCCCCTAGTTCAGTGTGTCCCACCACCGTGGGCCTTATGGCTGGTTCTTACTACATTATTCAACCCCTGCAGGAACTGGGGTTAGATTGTGAATGCCAAACAGACCCTCTCTCTGTGTGACCGTGCATTTTGAATCCAATGTGGTAATTAAGGGAATATAACCTTGACCCTGATGTTCCCCTCAATGTATTTAACACCCCCATTCCTGTAGGCTAAGGGTCAGAGAGAAGTCAGGAACAGGTCTATTTAACCCTCTGACTTCTCTCACTTCTCCTTTGCTCCCGTTTCAATTTCTCTAAGGCAGGAACAGAGCTGACATTTCTTTGGTTTCCCCAAAAGTATGACCTACTTCTTTCTAGCTCCAGCTAAGCTATAATGGTGGGTGTATCTCCTCTATGTTGTAGTAAGTCTTTCTTTCTGAGCTGGATCCACAGAGTTCAGCTGCTGATAGGCTGAGGGGAAGACAGAACTTTGAACGTTTTGGTCTCACGGCAATGAATGAATGGCCTGACTTTCAAGGCTATCTTCCTTCTCCTTCTTTTTTTTTTTTTTTCCTGTTGCTTATTCTTATGATACATTTTGTATATAATACATATATACACATTTTATATATAAAACATATATACATACATTACATATAACATTATATGTACACTGTACACATGCACATTTGTACATATTAAACTTGCTTAAAGGTCTTCTCCCTTGGGTGAATACCCAAAGCTCACTTACTGTGACTCTATCTGCCTCTCTGATGAAGTACCTGGCACTTCCAATGAGTGGAGTGGAAGACGTGGGTTGCATCCCTCCACCTTTCTGGAAAACTGCCTTCATTTATTTAGGGGTAGACAGCGATATTTACTGTTAGACAAGGAAACAGGAAGTTCTAGTATCTCTTCTTTGGATGATAAACAAATGTGTTTTGCTCTCATAAACAATCTGCAGTGAGTGACCATGCTATTCTTGGGAAATGTATTTTGGATTCTGAAAGTTCCCCTCCATAAGCCCCAACAAGGTTTATTTCATTAAAGAGGCAATGTGGGGAAAGGCAAGAGAATAGAGGTGAAGTTAGTAAGGCAAAATTCTCAACCACTGGGAGCAACTTGCTGGGTTAACTCAAGTTGCTTGATCACTGTGTGTCTTGTTTCCCTGTGTCTCAAAGGAGACAAGAAATGCCGACATGGTTAACACTTACAAAGTAAGATGACACCAGGAAAGGAGGTGACTACAAGTTGCCTACGGTTTGCCCCTCTCACTTTTGACCTCTTTTCCATATATACTTTGCCAGTTGCCTCTAAAAATATAAAACCGCTGGTTCCACAGTTCTAGAACCATGTGACTGTAATCCAACTCCTGGACCAAGCAGAGAAAGTGAAAATATTCCTCTCACTCTCCTGCCCTCTCATCAATGACACAGCTGGTAAGCGAGGCTAAGATCAAGGGACAGAAACTCCTAGATGATAAAATTAATTTGTCTCCACAACACAGTAGGAAAATTCATTCATATATATATTTATTTACAACATATGTACTCCATTTATTTCTTTCAAACTTTAAAAATTTGTGCCCAGTCTATATATAGAGAAATGGGAGATTTTTTCACCCTATTATTTACAAGCTATTATCAACCCTTTGTGTCTGCTGTATTACTGCCTCTGTCCAGTAGTCGGGGTCATGGTCACGTGGGGTCATTTCTAGCCCCTGGACCCACACCTTGCGAGGCTGGGATTCAACCCATAGCTGAGAGTGAGTAGGAAGGTTTGTATTCCATCCTGGAGTGCTTCTATTCTTGCCGGGGCCTGCACCCCCACCCCACTCCACATATGCCTTATAATGCAAATAGCGTATGTCCCCCCCTGTAAGGGACACCAAGGTAATGATATCTTTGGAGGCTTCCAGCACCACAGATAACACCTAAGGAGTGACTGGGCAGGGTGGTCATAAACGTTCTCCAAGACCACTGACTCCAAACATCTTGACGCCAAGTCCCCTGACTTCAGGGAATGAATGACTTATGAAGGACACCTGCACCCTACCCTTGCTCTGATCAGCTCCTGGATGCCAGAGGACACATGCACCAGACCACAATCACCGATAAAAACCCCAGACCCCAAGCAAAGATGAGACTCATGCTCTTTTCCTTTCTGAGTCTCCTGGACTCTCTGTCCATTATCTCTCTTTCTATGTATCTTCAGTAAACTCTACTTTTACTTCCTGCTGGATATCGTTTGAGTTCCATCCTTCTTGAAGCCAAGGACCTTCTCAGCTAGTCCTGTGGGAGCCCCTCTCTGGGTCTTTGGACCCAGCCTGCCTGCATCACAAGGACATGGACTTTTTCCATTGAAATAAAATTTTAAACACTGGTAACAGAACCAGATTACCCAAGGCTTAGACAGAATCTCAGGAGCCAATGTAGGTAGGAAAGATATTTCCTTCCTCTTGGGAAAGAGCGGAGTTCCCCACCTTTCACTGGTAGGTGAAGTCAGGCCACAAACCACAGCTCAGGATGGGATTTGATGTGGTAAGAACATAAATATCCTTAGCTTCCAACCGATGCACAGGGACACTGCTTTTTGCGGTTGGTGTAAGCCTGTTCTTTATACGTCTCACTCCATGCTATGTAGTTATTGACTGACTGTAGAAATGAGGAAGAAACTATTAGATGTACACGTCATATTTTCTCCTCTCACTTAAAAATGATCCTCACTTCTCCCTATTCGTCCAGGAGGGTCTTGTCCTCTTATTTCCAGCTGCAGGCTAGAGACCCAGGAAGGCCAGTGGTATAGTTTGAAGGCCTAAAAGCCAGAGAGCCAGTGGTATAGATTCTAGTCTGGGTGTGAAATCTTGAGAACCAGGAGCTTGGAAGGCAAGAGAAAATGTCCCAGCCTAGACAGTAAGGCAGAGAGAACTTCCTTCCTCTTCCTTTTGTTCTAGTCAGGCCCTTGGAAGAGGCTCACCCAACACCAGGGAGGGCCATCTGCTTTACTCTGTCCAATTCAAATGCTAATCTCTTCTGAAAATACCCTCACCAGACACACCTAGAAATAATGTTTAACCAGCTATCTGTGCATCCTATGATGCAGTCAAGTAGACATTTAAGATTAACCTTCATACCGGGTGCCTGGGTGGCTCAGTTGGTTAAGCGACTGCCTTTGGCTCAGGTCATGATCCTGGAGTCCCTGGATCGAGTCCTGCATCAGGCTCCCTGCTCGGCAGGGAGTCTGCTTCTCCCTCTGACCCTCTCCCCTCTCATGTGCTCTCTCTCATTCTCTCTCTCTCAAATAAATAAATAAAATCTTTAAAAAAAAAAAAAAATTAACCCTCATACCATTTCCACAGTGGACATTTTTGTTTGATTTGAAAGAAAATATTCCTCTGTACAAACCAAATCCTTTTTCAAAATTAAGCAGTATATATAAGATATCAGCTACATGGGTTATGTACAATTTGGCATTGTCCACACATCTCTCAGTATATTGTCTCTCTTAGTATATTCATGTTAACTAGTAACCTTTCTCAGATCTGCTTGCTTAATTGATCCATGAATATGTCTTTTGATCGCCTTAGTAGTGTTACAGGATTCTTATCTCGACAGTGCCCATGGTTCTTGGTCACGGTCTTGGCCACACTGAAGAATGAGGAGGTAGACCAGAGTGGTGGGCAGCAAAGCAAGGGTTATTGAGCGATAGCAAAGTGATAGTACAAGGTCCTGAGGAGGGAGGGGACCCAAAGGGGTTGCCACCGGAGTTTCTAAGTCTAGGGCTTTTTATGGGCTTGTTGGAGGGCTGTTTTAATCTGATGAACCTGGCCTGCACCTGTCATCCAATCAGATTTTTGCCATCTGTCTATCATGGGAAAAGGTGGAGGGCTCTTTCCAGGGTGGTGTAAAATCCTTTTAAGGGTGGTTTCCTCTTGGGGGGGGGGGGCGCTTGTCCCTGCCTACCTTCCAACTATCCTTCATCAGTAGCAAGGTTAGAATCTTAAAGCAAAAGTGGTTTTATTTTGTTGGAGTGCGCAGAGAGGAACTGGGGGGAGGAATTTGGTGCCAGAAGGGTCCCCATGACTCCTGAATGATTAGTGCTCCTGGTGGTCTTCCATCAGCTGGGACAGAGCTAAGGGACTTTGACCCTAATAATCCTTAAGTCTCCCTGGGGATAAGATTCATCCCACTGACCTGTCACAGAACACAGGCTCCACTGGCTTCTCAGGTGACTGAAGAAAGGGCTGGGTCAATGTGCTTGGACTTGACCTGTCTGAAAGAGGACTTCAACTACCTCCATTTTGACCTCAGTCTGTATTTTCTTTTTTTTTTTTTTTTTTTCAGTCTGTATTTTCTAATTGATTAAGTTCTTTCCAGTTTATCTCTTAACTCAGGCAAAAGGTCCTAAGGGTAAAGCCTCCTGAGCTAGGAACTGAAACTACCCCTCAAGGAATAAGGACAGCCCCGAGCCAGCAAGACCCTGCCCGGGATTGACCCCAAGACAAGGATCGGCCTGACTTTTGCTCCCACCTGCACGTACCCACTGGCCTCTGTCCTACGTTTGCCTTATATAAACCGGGAAGTATTTTCAGCACTTTGGAGACAGCCTTTCAGGCACTAGTCCTCTGTCTTTCTGGGGTAGTCTCACTAAATTCTTTCTTGTTTCACCACCATTTGTGTTTCTGCCTTTGGATTTTGTCAACAGCCAGGGGCCAAACCAGGTCTGTTTGGGACCCCAAGAGCCAGGTGCTATTACCCCTGGGCTACATGTCCAACACCACTAGGACTCACTCCACCCCTTTCCCAATTTTAAGGCTCAATTACTTACTTGCTCAAAACAAAAAAAAGTGGGTATAGTTAATTTAGAGTTAATGACCAATGCTCAAACGTTATGTAATGGCTAAACACCTTGGTGAAAATTTTTGAAACTTAAATCATATTAACCACTCATTTTCAAGCAGCATTAGCTTGAAACCACATATTGGGGATTAATGATTCTTTACATTTATGGGAACCTGGACAAGGAAATATTTGGTTCTAATGATAGAAGATTCAATAGGTTGTATTATGGTATAGATTTTCCTTTGTTGTGCCTCTTTTTCAAAGTTACAAAAAAACTGTTTTAGGCTTAAATGTATTCACCAGCCCTTTAGTACATTTAGACACATTGCATATTTAATGTTCCACTTTACTGCTTGCTGAAAGAAATAAATGCATAACAAAATGCTTTGAAAAATGCTTAATTTTTCAATTGTTGATTTAATGTGTAACAGTTCAATAAGGCGATGAATCGCCCTGGTCTACAACTACTGAAAAATAGAAAAATTACCCATACTGGAATGTTAAATCCGTGAATATTAAGTTTGTCAATGTAATTTATGACTCTGCAGGTAATATACCGGTAATTTGCATACTAATTGCTATGGTGGAAGCCAAACGACTTTAATTCAGTAAATTAGTCTGCCTAAACAGAAGCCAGCAATTTCCTCAGTGTTGGGACGAGAGATGAAGCCGGTTTAGGAGTGGGAAAATGGAGCTGGGTCCCGGAGGCCAGGTGGCCGAGCTGCAGAGGCCCCCTGCTGGCAGGCAGGCGACATGGTCGCAAAGCCGACTAGCCTTGCTGAGAGCCTAGCGTCCTTTCTCCTCAGAGCCAAAGCCCAGCAGATTTTCCAAGTGATTCAAATTCAGGAAACAGAAGACTGAGGTCAAAGGAGTGCACTCTGGGTAAAAACAACACACGTCTGTGTGTCCGTAAGAGAAACAAATGAGAATTTGAAGGCAGACAAATAATCCATTCCAGATTCTTAAAAGATTATTTTAATGATAGGCATACACTCTTTAATTCTTTCAAAAACAGGTTTGATTCTCTTTTTTAAAATGGAGGTGTGTTTGGAGAGTTGCAGGAGAATCAAATGATATTTTAAATGCCATGGGAGCAATATGCGTACAAAAGGAGGTTCAGCCTTCTCAATAATCATAAAAGAAAAGCAAATCAAAACACCGAGGTGTAATTTTTCTAGCAAAAATTAAAAAGATTAAAAGCTTTTATTATGGTCAAGGGCAAAGAGAAATGAGCATAGTGTAAACTGGCATAACCTTTTAGGCGGGCAGGGTAATAGTGGATACAAAATTTAAAAACGCACTTATGCTTTGACTCACCAATCCTACTTCAGGAAATGTATCCTCTAGAAATACAAATGTATAGCATGAATCATATGAAATTACTGCGGTCAACCATTCTGATATCCAAAAACATATAATTTCAAATGACTCAACATAATACAAGGGTGTTCACTGTAGCATCTTGTAATGATGACAGTTTGGAAAAAGCCTAAATGTTTAGCAAAAGAGATTGATTAAATAAATAGTGGTACATGTCTTATGAGGCTTTTAAAAGCAGGAGGTGGGGCTAATCTACACTGAAAAGGAAAGGTGACCACAGAATATTAAATAAACAAACCAAGTTATGTGACATTATGCACAATCCCATTTTTGTTTAAAAAGTGTGTGCATATATTTATATATTTTGATTTGTATATACACTATAGGCATAGAAAAAGATTGGACAGGAAAACCCTAACGTTTAACCATGGCTACCTTTAAAGAGTGGTACTTGGAATAGAGACTGGGGGAGAGGCATCTACTTTTGCCTTTTTGTATTGTTTGAATTTGACAGCAGCCAAATGCCTTTTTATGGCTTAGAAAACCCACATAAGATAATGAAAATAAAACATAAAAGCTATGAGGGATTTACCTAATTAAAAAGAATACTTTGTGAACTAAATTAATATTCAGTGATATAATATTTGCTGTTTGGCATGTTAAGACTTTTACATATTAAACTTTTTAAAAAAGTGGGGTACACCTATATGTTATGCGTATCTTTTCAGAGTGGGGGTAACAATGAGGATAAATATTGTGTTACAAGTAGTTATATGTGAATTAAATAAGCTCAACAGCTTCAAGAGTACCCAGTGCCAAACCAGGCATTTGCTATTAGTCACTGTGATCCTCAATTTTAGAAAGCAGAACTCCATGAGGGCTTAAAAAGTCACTTGAGGGTATGAAAGTTATGAATGAATAACTGGAGGAGATCACTGATTGAAGACACTGTTTTAGCTTTTCTGTCCTTTTTTTTTCTGCTAGTGCTTTACTGTAGCATAATTTATATACAGGAAACTTCATGAATCTTAGGTGTATGCTGTGATGGAATTTGATAAATGTATCCAGGGATGTACAGGTAAGCTAGCTCTCTGGACAAAAAAAAAAAAAAAAGCCTGATTTGTAACTGTTATTGATTTTCATGGTTTAAATACTCCCGCCATGGCCAATTTCAAGCTAGCGATGGTTTAACAAATGGCTCGCAACATTATCCTGATTATTTAGGTACTGGTTCTCAGGAGCATGAGAGCCAGACTCAGCCCATGGCTGACGTACAACCACCACCCAAATCAAGATACAGAACAGTCCATCACTCCAGAAGATTCCCTCATGGTCCCTTTCAGGTAATCTACCCTTCAACCTACTTTAGACCACAATTCTGACTTTTATTGCCATAAATTAGTTTTGAGCTCCAAATAAATGGTACTACAGAGAATATTCTTTTGTTTGTGGCTTCTTTTGTACAACTTGATATTCTTGAAATATTCATCCATGTTATTGCAGAAGACACTATTTTAAAATCATGGTGTTTTCCTATAAATACATTATCCGTGTTCTTGTATGGATCTTTGATCCATGGCTGGAATAGAATCTACACTTTAAACCATAGTTCTCCTCCTTTGAAACTCCTCTTTCTTATTTATTTCCTCTAGTTGCTCAGTGTGTAATGTCGCCCATACCACACACAGGACATAAGAGAAAGCAGGGGATTCTTTGATTCATATTATTTCTAAATTTCAGACCTCATATTTTATCAAAATAGGAATTGAGTAGGGCAAAAATCATGGAATATCATCAGAAGCTGTTCCCCATTTGATTTCTCTTCATGGTGTGTGTGTGTGTGTGTGTGTGTGTGTTGTGAATCTCTGAATATGGTTACAGCAAAGCCTGGCCATAAGACAGTATACACCAGCCAGACTCAGAGCTAAGAACAGCCTGAGTTTGGTGCACCAGCTGGGAATGTTTTCCATGGCAACACCCCAGACTCATCATAAAGACATTAGAAGCCAGAGGCTAGAGAGGAAGGTCTGGAATGTCCAAGCAGAGGCTCTAGAGGCTGAATGTAGGAGCTCTCCAGGTAAACCGAGGAGTCTGATGGCCATGTTGCTGTATACTGTCACTAAGAATTGGTTTGAGACTTGATCATTTCATGGTGTTTTTAAGCCATTTATGCAAGGTTTTCCAAAAGAGCCATTTCCAACAGCTCCAGAACTGCTACTATTTTTACAAAGAAGGGAAATAATGGAATCTTGAACCAGTGGGCATTTTACATCATCTGTTTCCATTGAGAACTCACCCTCCTAAATTCTGATCAGCATTTATTTAAATGTATCAGTTGGGGTTAGGTGAAAATTGGGAATGGATTTCAGGGAAGAACTTCCGAGCACTTGTATTGACTGGGTTTTTATTAGAAGCAGAGCTAAACTTTCGGGTTAAACTGAAATGCTACAGACCCAGCAAACAGCCCTCCCTTTCCAAGCAGGACTAGCCTGAGCACCTGCACTGAGGGCTGGCCTCCCGTGGCTGCTCCCTGCCAGTGAGCACGTGTGGCAGGGATGCTACAGCAGCCCGACTCCAGGGAACCTTGGGAGCTCCTTTGGCAGCCATCTTGGTTAAGTACCCTCCCTGTGTTTGGCCAAAGAAGAGGTCCTCCTCCTCTACAGCAGTCTTGGCTGGGCTCCTGCGGAGGGGGAACTGTGAAGGGAGCGCTGCCTGGCATGACATCCTTACCCAGGACATGCTGTCATCTCTTTCTTGTCCATGCCATCTCTGTGATACTCTGACCCATCTGGGCATTAAGGGGAACCTGGGCTTGAAAACAACACTGGAGGTGGGAACAAAGGAAGAGCTGATGGATGTGAGAATCTGGACTGATGTCCTCAGTTGCTCTAGAATCAACCAGAAGACAAAGGGATGCTGTCCAGATACTATTCCTTGCAAATGAGTACCACAAAGGGCAATAAGAGAGTTTGCCAGCCAGGCCAGATTTCAACACCAGGCAGTAGATGCCACAGCAGCCCGAGAACAAGGGAGTAGAGATGAAAGATCTTTGCCTTTCCACATTTCTACCTCCTCTGCTTAGCCAACTATTGAAAATCTCCCTGGAAGTAGTGGAACAAAGATCCTAAAGCAAAGATCTCCTATTCACAAAGGATCACTGAGTCATTAGGTCCTAAGAATGTGGTCAGAATCAAAGTGAGGATAAAGAAGGCTGCTTTCTTTCATGGTGGGCTACTTCCACCAGAGCCGGTCATTCTGAGTCCCCGGGATTCCTCTGGGGTTGGTTTGTTCCAATCTGGCAGGGAAATTTAGTTCCTTGTGCAATGGGTCCAGAGCCCGGGTCAGTCCAAGGCCTTGCTTGAGATAGTGAGAAGAGAGCCACGGGTAGGCCTGGCTTTTGAATCCAACAATCTAGATTATACTCTGGGGACTGGGCCAAGTCATATTAGCATCTGCAAAGTGGACTGGAAAGGGGTGGATGATATTTTCCAGGGTTCATGCTTGGGTTCAGCACCATCAGGCTTTGCTGGACTACCCAACTCTCTAAATTTTGAAGTCTCTCTGGTTGTATGAAGAGACCTTGTGTCCTGGACACAAGGCCATTACCTTCTTCTCTCACCTGGGGTTTCATCAGGCTGGATGTGCACGCATGGCAGACACTACAGAAGTGTGTCCAACAAAATGGCTGGTTTTACTTCACTCTACAAAACAAACAGGCATCTTTCATCACAATGACAAACTGGAAAAATGAGATATTTCCAAACTTGGGGGATAGAGAAGGGGTACAGACAAGCCACAGCATTTCGACACGTGCTTGTTAAACCATCAGACTTTGAGATCAAAATTAAACTGTCTTTTGCATCCAGTTCACAAGGCAACCCTAAGCACTTAGAAACACATGGCTAATAGAAACTGGACACACTAAATTAGCTCCCAGATGCACAGTCTAAAATACAGGCATACAATCGCCCCTTTGCCAAACCTAGGAAATAACAAGCCTTACTGGGGAAGATGGTCTCATCGCAATTCATCCTGCTCTTGAAATCTTTGCAGTGAACAAAGACTTGACATATCTAGATCTTTCTTCCATTCTGAGGAAAGAAGTTGTTCCTAATGCTAAGACCCCTGACGGGGTCCTCTGAGGTTGCTCTGTTATGGGCCATGGAACATGAATTAATTATCTCACTTCTATTCTGGAAAAAACTGCATGCATATGAATTCCACAGGTGCATGCTTTTTCTTTAAAAAAAGTGGCAAGGGAAGTGGAGTTAGACCTTGGAACAATTTGTTCTATAGAACAGAGTGAATCATCTCCCGTAATGAGCCATTGCTGGCCAGAACTGCAGCAAATACTGAACAGTCCCGTTCATCAATTATTCAAGGACCCTATGCCTACCAAGGACATTCATTAATGTATTGAGGACTGATTGTTTTTTTTCCCGTTACTCAGTGTCCATGCAAAGGATCTGGACTTGCTCACCATTCTGACTCAACAGTGGTGTGCATTTCCACTGAAGACAAGGGTTTAGTCAAGAAGAATTCTTACCAGAATTTTTCTCCCCCTGACTGCGGACACAATGCCACATGATGTGAAATCCTTTTTGGAGGACCAGGAAGCAGAGGAGGAGTGTGCTCTGTAAAGCTAGGTTCCAGAAGTAGTTCTTGTCCAGTCAATAAGTCTATGTGCTAAGTCCTTGCCACTCAGTGTGTAGTCTATGTCATGAACCCTTGGAGCTTGCTAGAAATGCAGATTCCCATTTCTACCCAAGACCTATTAGACCAGAATTTGTGTCTTAATGGCAGTTTGAGAAGCACTGCAGGAAGAGAGAGGGTACCAAATGCTGGAGATACTGGGTATCCTGGCCACTGCCTTTCCAGAGCTGTAGTGTGGAGGTGGGTGGAGGACTGATATGTTAAAGAGAATTCATCGCATGAGAGGAAGGCTATGGTAGAGGTTTGTACAAAGTCTTAGATATCAGAAGAGGCAGTGGTTAATTCCACCAGTGGTGATGGGAGCTCTACGAGGTGGTGGGTCACCAGGTGAAGAAGGTCACTTTGCTCCATCACTATTACCCCTTGCCTTAGGCCAGGCCTTCATTGTCTGTTACTTGGACTGCCTTAAGAGTCTCCTTGCCTCTAGTCTTTGGGGGCCCCTCAAAATCCACTTCCTAAACTGGTCCCTGAATCATCTAGCTAAGCACAAACCATCCCTCCTCTGTTTAAAGCAAAGTGCACACTCCTTAGTTGTCCCACAAGCCTTTTGTCTGGCACACACCCACACCTTTCTAGGGCCAACTGCTGCCATTCTCCAGCCTGCCTCCTGCCCAGCTCTGCAGAACTGCCATGAATTACCTCATATCTTTCTGTTTTTGCCACTCTGCCTTTTTAGCGGCTATTCCTTCTGCCTGGACTGCTTTTCCTCCATGTTTATTTCATGAACTCCTCTTCATCCTTCAAAGCCTTTTCCTGGCATTACATCCTCTGTGAAGCCTTTTATGAACTACTCATAGAGAGCGTTAATAATTTCTCATTTTGCTCTACTTCTGTGTTTTGCAAATCTATTATTTTACATATCAGATTCTACTGTTAGTATTTGCTAAATGGGAGTTTCACCTACACTGGTAGCTGTGAGATTATTCTTTGAAGGCAGGAAAGGTGTTAATCAGAATCCCAGGACTGACACAGAGAAGGCTCCTAGTATTGTTTTTTAGATTAAGTATATAATTTGGAAAACTCTTGAAAGCATGAACATGCTGGGCATGTTGAGAGATCTTGAACTCTGAAAAAAAAAAAAAACCCTGGTGTTATTTATAGCAGGAGAACTTAGTGTTTGGATAGTTGCCAGGGGACAGGTAGGATATAGGTGTCAGGGCAGTAGGTAAAACGGGAAGCACTGAGACCTAAGCAGCTGCTTTCGTAGAAGCCTGGGTAAAGAAGGACCAGGGCCTGATGTAGAACAAGAACTAGAAATTAAGATAAAGAGCCAAGGCTTATCTATCAGAAAAGTACCGTAAAAATGGGCTTAAACAGTGATCTTATTGTTCTGAGTGTTTATGCAAAGACCGATTTGTTATCAGAAGAGTTTGCTTTAGTAGAGCAGAGCTTTGAGAAGCGGAATCAACCTGGAGAAGGGTGGGTTTTGATTAGTGAATGAGAGAAAACATTTGTAAATTATATACCTGATGAGGGGTTAGTATCCAAAATATGAAAAGAACTTATGCAACTCAAAACCCAAAAAAACAAACAAACAAAAAAACAACCTCACAGTCCAATGAATAGATAAGGAAAATACGGCATATACATGCAATGTAATATTATGCAGCCATAAAAAAGGATGCGATCATGCTATTTAGATAACACAGATGGACCTAGAGGGTATTATGCTAAATGAAGTAAATCAAACTGAGAAAGACAAATACCATGTAATTCCACTAGTAAGTGGAATCTAAAAAAATGAATAAGCAAACAAAAAGCAGAATCAGACTTAAAAACAGAGAACAAATTGATGGTTGCCAGAGGGGAAGGAATGGGGAGTTGGGCAACAGGGGTGAAGGGGAGGGGGAGGTACAGGCTTCCAGTCATGGGATGAATAAGTCACAGGAATAAAAGGCACAGCACAGGGAGTAAAGTCAGTGATATTATAATAGCAATGTGAGGGACAGATGGTAGTTACACTTGTGAACATGGCATAATGCATAAACTTGTGAGGTCACTAAGTTATACACCTGAAACTAATGTAACATTGTGTGTCAACTATACTTTAAAAAAAAAGTCTGTAGAAAAATAAACAAATAAATAAATGTAACAAAAATCAAACCCAAAACAACCCAATTAAAAATGGGCAGAGGACCTGAATAGACATTTTCCCAAAGATGACATACAGATGGCCAACAGACACATGAAAAGGTGCTCGACATCACTAATTTTCAGGGAAATGTAAATCAAAACCACAATGAGATATCACCTCACACCTGTCAGAATGGCTACTAAAAAAGCCAAGAATAACAAGCATCGGTGAGGATGTGGAGAAAAAGGAACTCTCGTGCACTGTTGGTGGGAATGTAAAATGGTGCAGCCACTGTGGAAAACAGTATGGAAGTTCCTCAAAAAATTAAAAATAGAACTACCATATGATCCAGTAATTCTACTATTAGGTATTTAACCCAAGAAAGTGAAAACATTAATTGGAAGAGATATACACGCTCCTATGTTTATTGCAGCACCGTTTACAAAAGCCAAGATATGGAAGCAGCCCAAGTGTTTATCTATAGATGAATGGATAAAGAAGAGGTGTTATATATATACACAAAGGAATATTATTCAGCCATAAAAAAGAATGAAATCTTGCCATTTGTGACAATGTGGATAGACTGGAGGTATTGTGCTAAGTGAAATAAGTCAGAGAAAGAAAAATACCATATGATTTTACTTATATGTAGAATCCAACAAACAAACAAACAGACTCTTACGTTCAGAGAATAAACTTGTTGTTGCCAGAGGGGAGGTGGGTTGAAGGATGGCTGAAATAGGTGAAGGGGATTAAGAGGTACAAATTTCCAGTTATAAAATAAATACGTCAAAGAGATGAAAAGTACAACATAGGGAACAGAGTCAATGATATTGTAATAGTGTTGTATGGTGACAGATGGTGACTACACTTACAGTAGTAAGCACTGACTAATGTACAGAATTGTCAAATCACTATGTTGTACGTAATATAACATTGCATGTCTACTATACTTCAATGATAAATGAAAAATCATTTTTAAAATGAGGTTAAATTCAAATTGTCTCAAAGATTTCTTAAGCTCTAAGATTTAATGAAACTGTTCTAGTATACAACAGATGTTCAATACATACTTGGTGGATGAAATTGAAACACTGGAGTGTGATTCTTTGGATGAGAGAAAATCCTTTCCTACATTTACATATAGTGGATCAAATGAGATGTTCAGGGTCTTATT
Source organism: Phoca vitulina (assembly GCF_004348235.1). Taxonomy (NCBI): domain Eukaryota; kingdom Metazoa; phylum Chordata; class Mammalia; order Carnivora; family Phocidae; genus Phoca; species Phoca vitulina. Next base: position 54,493,989 of record NW_022589709.1, read on the forward strand.
ATTGTAAAACGTGTGCAGCAGAATCACCTTTAAAGGAATGTCCCTCACCAGTGGTCTGCTGGCAAAGGTTGAACAATGAGCTTTCCAGGGAAAAAGAAAATATCACTCTATATATACATGTAAGTTTAGTATGAATTTTACAGATATAAAGGACGTGCAGTGTACAAGTTACAAATAATAATAAAATATACATTACTCTTTACTGTAAATTCCATGTAGCCAATTGATTCTCACAGAATGATTTAACTGATTTTTGCTGAACTCTTGTATCTGCAACCCAGCTACGCTTGTAGGTGAACCATGATTTAACAAATGGAGCTGCCTCCCAGCCTTCTAACTCATTCCCCATACATTTACCTTCGTTACTCTGATATGTAATCTAGTGTTAAACTACTTCTCATCTTCGCACAAGCTGTATCCATGACACCGAACCCTCTTTCAGCTTTGGCACGATGCATGCCACAACTTCACCTATTCATTAGTGATGTCAGCAATTTCTTTGTGGAATCAGACTGTGGTTCTGGAAAACTGGAAGAATATTTCCTCGATCTCTGTGTGTGTGCTATTCACAGAGCGATGTCTTTGGAATGACAACTTCTAAGTGTAATCTACACTCTCAACATTTTCTCTTTCTCGTAAGTCCTCACAAACAATAAAATAATCGATTATGCCCTGAGTTAATAACATTTTTTTATTTCCATGGTGTAAATAATCCCACCATCACTGATCTGAAGCTAGCAGTGTAACATCACTGAACACGGAGCTGGTAAGAGAAGCATCGTGATACATCATTATATAGTGCCTCTACTACACTGTACAATAGACATAATCACCCAAACAACACAGATAATAAGATGATTACATAGTGGTATGTTTTGAATATTTATTACTTATTTTTAATAAAATATATTTAATGATAAGTTCATGTGATTTCATTTTTAATAATGGCCGTGTTGAGCAACCAGGTGTCCTTCTCTATTCCTATGTCCTAGAATCACCTCCCAGTGAAACTGCATGCATTTGAATCCTTCTCTGAGCCTCCTGGGGACCCCAAACAAGAAACCTGGATTACTTATTTCCTGTGTTAAATCCTCTCTGTTTTAAGTCCTTTTGCAGTTTGTTTCCCTGGTTAGGCACCAAATGACACACCTGCGCTCTGACCAGGACCCTCCATAGTCCACCTTTCGACCTTGTGGGGAAGGGAGAGGAGCCCTGCAAGGCCACTGTTTCTCAGCCCCAAAAGGAAGCCTGGAGCAAATTATGTAAATTGAGAACCTATTAAAGACAGCCAATCCCTATTATCACTATGTAAGATATCGTTAAACAGTTCTGCAAGGCTAATGGATGGCGTTAGAATCTAGCCTGCCTTGATTCTTTCACATACTGTTCGATGGTGATTTACTCTTCCAGAAGGCAAATCTTAATGCTTGTCTAACTCTTTTCTTTCTCATGATTAAATATGCGCATTCTAGTTCTCTGGTACCTGGGGGCACCTGCCAAAGCGGGGAGGTGCAAGGAGCCTTCCGGTGGTTTTGCTCAGTGCTGGATTACTCAGTGGGTGGGCAACTCATGAGTTTATGGCACCAAACAAAGAGTGCTAGAGGGGAATCTATATGTGATATTTCAAAACAAGCATCAGAGTAGTTATCATGAGAAAACCCCCCACAACTGCATTGTACTGCATTACGTTTGTTTTATGGCTTAGTACTGTGTTTGTTTTATACAACGTCTGTGCATCCTGGTGCACGACCATCAGACAGATACACAGCATGTGTGAATGATGCCCCCCTGGAGCTGTGTGGTGCGTCTATGGGTTGGTCTCCATAGATTTCAACCTGGCCTTGGGTCTTTAATATACAGGGAGAGCAAAAATCAAGATAGAACCAGGGACTGCGTGGCAGCCTACCCCGGAGGAGGTCAAAGGAAGCAGAATCTGAAAAAGAAACCAAGGTGTCTGTTTTAAAAGAATGCCTCCGGTCAAAGGGAAGCAGATTTGGTGAGCCATGCCCAGGAAAATTACCTGCTTGGGGTGCTAGCTCAGGGAGAGGCTAAGGAGGAGAAGGGGCCCTTGGCTCACATAACTAATTGCGGGCAGAAGGAAGAGAAAAATAGCATGATTAACATGTTTCTCTCCTTTCCTCGATTAAGATGACAGAAGCAGGCAATCTGCTGTTTGTGCAGAAAGGCCACCAGGAAGGAGGGAAGAGAGCATCTGTTCTGAGAAACTGCTGTTTAAAAATGCAAGAAGTACACAAAGCAAAGGAGGAACTCTTCACAGGGCAGGCTACTGGCTTGGAAAACAGGAGGCAACGGGAGAGGCACCTGCTGAGAAAATCTCAGGCTGCCCTGAAACCCAGCAATGGGGCTCTGGGGACCGATGGACCCATGGAGCGCTGGCTTGTTTTTCCTTCAGGGCCGTGGCTCTTAGTGGCTGTCCCTGCTCTGATGTCTCACTCAGGAACACCCTTCCTAAGGAGAGAACACCACCCATCCCCACCTCTGTGGCCAGCCAGTCTCACCCTCAGTGACCAGGGCGGTCCATTTTTAGAACGAGTTACAACGTCCACCTCAGTCCTCCGTTCTCTGCCCGAGGGGTAATGGTAATGATTTTTGACAAAAAAAAAAAAAAAAAAAAAAAAAAAGAGTCTCCAATAGGATGAAGTCACTCTGAATCCCTCCAGTCAGAAAGGCCTGCAGATACCTAGATAAAGGAGGGACCTTATTCAAAGGGGCCAGGGAAAGGGCCTGTCAGCTGGACCAAACTGAGGCCCAGAAAGTGAAACTTGGCCTCTAAACCCTCTTTGTCTTGGGGGAATTAGTCAGGGGCAAAACAAGGTCCCCTTATCAGGCACCTCGGACTGCCTTTGATATTCAAATGAAAGGCTGTGGATCAGAATGGATGTAGGGGGACCGGAGGTTCTAGAGCTACTGTTCCAATGGTACGGTTGACCTCGGTTAATGTGTAAACCAGACTAGATTGTGAGCCTGTGTGGACAAGCGGCCATCTGTGCGTTTCCCCTGAGATGCGTTTGATGCTATTCTCGTAGTAAGGACTAAATCGTGATTTAAATTCGTGAATACATGGCCCTCAGGTCTTGCACCTCTCGCAGTTAAAGTCAACCAGCCTTGGGGCGCCTGGGTGGCTCAGTCATTAAGCGTCTGCCTTCGGCTCAGGTCATGATCCCAGGGTCCTGGGATCGAGCCCCGCATCAGGCTCCCTGCTCAGCGGGAAGCCTGCTTCTCCCTCTCCCACTCCCCCTGCTTGTGTTCCCTCTCTCACTGACTCTCTCTGTCAAATAAATAAATAAAATCTTTAAAAAAAAAAAAAAAAAGTCAACCAGCCTTGCAAATACAGAAAATTGAACAGTCTTCTTTCCCGAGTCTCAGAGGTCTTTTTCTCTCCTGTTCACCTGGTACAAAGGATCATTTTCAAATCTATTTTCTCATAGTAAAGTGAGAGTAATACTAAGACCTTCTTTTAGGGATTTAAGGAGGTCAGGCATATAAAACAGCACAGCATGTAATGATTGTTGTTGTTGTTGTTACATTATTTCTAAGAGGAAGCCTGTTTTCTCTAGGAATTCTGTGAGCAAGACGGGAGCCCTCTGGCCCTCCCCCTTTGAAAGAGAAGAAAGCAACACACACATGTGGCTGGTGCAGAAGGAACCCGGTGGCAGCCATACTGATATTCCATTGGCTCCTGGTAACCATTCCTCAGTGACTAAGCATTTGCATTCCACAGCCTGTCTACAAATCCAGTGGTATCCAGAGACACATATCTTCCCTTCTCTTAGCACTGCGGCCAAGCGCGGCCAATTCCTTGAGAAAAATACTGCCCGCAGCCCTGCGTTGGGTTTGGATGGGCACTCCCACTTACTTTTCAGTCCAGACAACTTCTTCTCAGGTTCCAGGCTGGGGAGATTATTAGCAAGAGTAAAGGAAAGACGGGTTGGTATACCGGTGCTCTGTGAAGCCACAGAGCCCACAGACTGCCCCGAGCTTCATCCCACTCATGAAGTTCAAGAGGCAAGTGGTCAGCCAGGATAAATTTGGTTTTATGACCTGCCTTGCAAGAAAGGCCTCTGCTGAATTACATTTGAACGCTGTGTCCCAGTCTATTAAAATCAAGGGTTAGTGTTAAAATAGTCGCCTGAAGAATGTTTATGTGTCTTCTGTAAAACCCTTGCAGAACACATTATTATTTAAAGATTTTATTTATTTATTTTTGAGAGAGAGAGAACGAGAGAGAGCAGGAGCAGGGAGAGGAGCAGAGGGAGAAAGAAAAGGAGGGGGGAAAGAATCCCAAGCAGACTCCACGCGGGGCATGGAGCCCAACTTGGAGCTCAATCCCGTGACCCTGAGATCATGACCTGAGCCAAAACCAAGAGTTAGACGCTCAACTGACTGAGCGACCCAGGCACCCCAGAACACATTATTATTATTGCCATCATTGATGTCCTTAGTCCTAGCTCTTGTAATAATATCTTATGTTTGTAATGTATTCAGTGGGGGGCATCTCACTACAGATGAGTAAATCAGGTGATGAGGTGAAGTGTTCCAGATGTCTGAACTCCCTATCTCACCATTGCTTCAGACCACACTGGCTAGCATCCTGTTCCATATATCATGAGCCACACAATAAAGTCCTCTAAGAGTCAGGGCCAGAAAAAAGCTTGAATTGTCTGTGTCCTCGTAGTAGAAAATGTTTTCTCTTGGCTTTGGCCTGCCAAGGAGTTCAGAAGCAAATGGAAAAACCGACCACAACCATATCAGTGTAGGCTTTTGGAATGCAAACTTACCCATCTTTTTCTATTTCTTTTGATTTTCTGTTTCTATTTTAATGGTCTCATTGTGTGTGCCTTTTGTTTTATGCCATGGCAATGCTTTTGGAACATAAATGGACAATATAATTTAAGAAAGACAAATCAATCATCCATTGAAGTTTTACCCAGTAGGAAAAAGGGCCACAGAACTTTTCCTTAATTCCAGATGTTTTGTTGCTCTGTTCTCTAGGGAAAGATCTATCCAGAGTAGGGCTGCCAGATAAAATACAGGATGCACAGTTAAGTTTGAATTTTATATAAATAATGAATAATTTTTAGTATAAATATGTCCCCAAATTGCGTACTAATTTCTTTTTTTTTTTTTTTAAGATTTTATTTATTTATTCATGAGAGACAGAGAGAGAGAGAAGCAGAGGGAGAAGCAGGGAGCCCGATGCGGAACTCGATCCCAGGACTCTGGGATCATGACCTGAGCTGAAGGCAGACGCTTAACCATCTGAGCCACCCAGGCACCCACTAATTTCTTATAATAAAAATTATTTGTTGTTCATCTGAAATTCAAATTTAACTAGATGTCCTGTATTTTATCAGCTAAATCTGGCAGCCCTAATTCAGAGTGATAAAGATCCTAGAAATGTAACTTTGCTTTTGCACTTAGGCATTAAGGATAAAGCTGCAAAATTAAAACAAGTTCATAGTAATAGCTTATAACCCTGAAGCTGAGTTGGATACCTTCAAAGTCAGATTTTCAACAACTGGCCTTTGGAAACATTTAGGTTCACTGTCCATGCCCAGAGATGGCATGCACTCTTGAGGCTACATCTAACTTTTTGGTACCCTTGAAGACCAGGTGGACCTGCCTATGGTTTCCCAGGAGCTGTTGACCAGCACTTGACTGGGTCAGCCTCTTCACCTCTACCAATACAAGTTTTGGTTAGTTTTCCCAACCTCTGATTGGGAATTTTTAAACTGCAAATCTCACTCCTACCTCCATGTAGAAGAACCGAATTCTTTCTCTGTCTCGGTAAAAAATGTTTGCCAGTCACTTCGGGGATCACTATAGGTATTTGATAGGAGCTCCCAGAGTTCTCTTATGTCTCCTCTCCAGGCCCCTCACTGTGGTCTGTAGCCCTCATTCATATGAGGGGTGTCTGCCTCCTGCAACATGGTCAGTAAGCAAAGGAGCATGGCTGGTGGCTGCCTCCACGGCTGGGCCCCCAAGCCGGAGACCCCATGAGATGAGCTCACGGTCCTGCATTTTCTCTGGCCTCACCGCCCTGCTGTGCCCAGAGGGAAATGGAGAGGATCATCTTTCGGAACTCTGACCCACTGCTAACACAGGCCCAAAGCTGCCCTGCTTGGGCCTCCACAAGCCGCACAGTGCTTCACACCAACAGCTCCTTCTGCCTCTTCCTCATGTCCTCTCCACTGGGCTTGAAGGACCCATCTCTTGGGGCCTGGCAGGCAACAGACATCTCATGTCTGCTTCCTTTGCCCCAGAAAGCAGAGCTCAAAGCTCCCTCCCTATAACAGTAGAAGCCCTCATGCAAATCAGCTTATGACATGGACTGGTCTTAAGCTTTTCCAATAGTTTGCTAGACATGCTTAAACTTAACTGAAATTCAATGGGGAGCAGACCTTAAAGCTCACACTGATCCTCTTGGCACAAACCATGCCTGACTGGGGGGTACCAGATGGCCTTAGAGAAGGTTGTGCTTGTGATCCTAATCATTTATATCCAGGTTTCAAGGACATTGGTACAAAAGGAGGACATCAGACTGCCTGTCAGATGCTATTTCCCCTTTCCCATGACGCTGCTCTTTGGGGGTCATGAAGTCCCAGATTTTTCAAGTTTCCCCCAACCAGCAGCCAACAACCAAAGCTGCCACAGGAGTGATCTTGTGTCCAGGGACAAAGTGTCCCACTGAGTCAGAATGTGTGCTCCCCAGTGAAGACAAAGACAACCAGGGGCTAAAATGAGGCCTTTACGGGGTACTCTGTAATGATCTCTTTTTCCTCCCGTACTCTCCCCTCTTTCCTCTTGTACAGGTGCCAGATGATGGTGCTGTGGAACACTTGGAAATTCCATCTCCATGTGCCAGAACTTCACATCTCAGCATGGGTGCTCTGGCCTGGCTTTGCCTTGCAGGTGTCCCTGAGTGTCTTTGCTCCATGTTAAATTCTGACCTAAAGGCCCTGAAAGGGATGCACATGATGCATTTGTCCTTCCTAAGGAAGGTGCCTCTCATTTTCTCAGTGTGGTTTACTCCAGTCAATCTGCAGCCTCAGTAATAATCCATATGCCCTAACAATGAGGTCAGAAGCCCCTTGAGAACATGTTCCCTCAAAAAGCAGATCCTGAATTAAGGATTTAGATGCAAGTAGTTTATTTAGAAAATGCTCCCAAGAAGCAGAGCGAGCAAGTGAGGAAGTGAGACAGGGAATGGAAGAGAGACAAGACAGGGAGGATTAACACCATTCCTGCTGTGGGTTCAAGAACTGGGCTCAGTTCTGTTGGTGAGTCTTGGACAGTCTAAAAAGATCACAGCTCACATTGTCCCACCAAAGAGCAAGGAAGCTGAGGCACTATTCGCCCACTTTCTCCCATCATGGGCAGAGGAATGCTCCTGAGCACGGACCAAGTATGCCATGGGCAGAGAACACCCTGAGGCATAGAGAAGCTGAAGCCATTGGCCTGGATGGCACCTGTCAGCAGGTAACTCCCAGGACAGGTAGACTATAATTGGGGCACAAATACCCTCTGCTGCATGTGGCTTCCTCCTTTCTGCCTCCTTAGCACCTGGACAGTGCCTGGCCCTTCATAGATGCTCAGGAAATGGTAGCTGGAGGAACAGATGAATGAATGAGTATCACATGTGCACAAATATGTTTTAATGGTTCAGCAAATGCTACTCAGTTGTCAAAAACCATTTGGGACTTTTTGACCAACTCAAATGTCAATGACAGTTGTTAGCAGTGGGCATATCACGATATCTACTTTCAGGGGCACCTGGGTGGCTCAGTCAGTTAAGCGTCTGCCTTCAGCTCAGGTCATGATCTCAGGGTCCTGGGATCGAGCTCTGCATCGGGCTCCCTGCTCTGTGGGGAGCCTGCTTCTCCCTCTCCCTTTCCCTTTTCCTCTGTCTGCCATTCCCCTGCTCGTGAGAGCTTTCTCTCTTTCCATCAAATAAATAAATAAAATCTTAAAAAAAAAAAGAGCGAGAGATCTGCTTTCAGTCTGAAGTCCTTGACAGGAGTAGATGGGAAGAATCACCAAGGTCATCAAATACAAAACCAAGAAGGGGAGCCTCCCTGTATCACACTTTGGAAATCATCAAGTGTATATAAATAAGAGATATTATTATCACCTCTATTCCTGGATGTTTCTGGGGATAGGTGACTCAGCACCTAACTGGGCTGACGATCTCATTGTTATGTAGCTTTGCCAGTTAGACAAATCTTTTTATATTGAACCATAATTTCCTTCCTAATTGCTCATTGGTTTCTTCTACATCTACAGAAACCCAGTTATTTATTTATTTATTTATTTATTTATTTATTTATTTATTTATGTCCAACACATATAGCCCCATTGGCATAATTTCAAAACAAGCAACAGAACCTATGTTAGGAATGGATAGATAGATTGCATGCCAAGAGTGAGACTATGGTTGAACTGTGAGATTTGGGGAGAGGAAGAAGGTGTGAATACACAGGGGAAAGGGGAAGTTTGAGACTCTGGTGAACAGTCAAGGTGCAGGAATGAGGTGTCAGGACCCAACCTGCCCGAGCTTCTCCTCTGGCTGCATCCTAGACCCTGCCTTCATCCGACAGTCACCTTCTCTGAATCCTAATCACCAGTCCCCTTTCTCCAGTTGTTTGATCTCTCAGAGGCCTGTGTTTTTATTTACTACCATCACCTCTTGTGCGCCCACCCCTGCAAGGCCTCAGGGCACCACCCCTGCCTCTCTCCTATGCTGCCAGTAGCTCCGTCTTAAGTTCCGTCATGGGCCTGAGGTAAAGATGCCCACGCTGCTCTCCTCACTCCCTCTCACCCACACCTATGCTTTCGACTATGACCCATGCTCTGACAACCCCCAAATCTAAATCTGTGCTTCAAACTTCCCTCTTCTCCGTGAGATGGGCCCACACATTTATAATTTCTAACTTACTATTTTTATCTAGATTCTCTGTTGGCCACCACACTCAAAAGGTCCAACAATTCTTTCTCTATTCCCACTCTCAGCTTATTCATCATGCTGCACTTCCTATTTTGGAAAATGACACAACTATCCAAGCCTGAAACCTAGAGGTCCTTAGAGATTCCCTTTTCCACTCCATTGAGATCCAACTGATTGTATTTACCACATATCTCTTGCATCTGTCTTATCTTTTCCATGTCCCATCATTGCCATTATTTAGTCATTCAACAACTTCCAAAAGATCTCCCTCCTACCATTATCTGCCACCTTTTTCCCTTTCTAGCCCCACCCTCTATGTGGCCATCAGAGTCATCTTCCTAAGCTGCAAATGTTCTCATGTCTTCTTTGACATGGCACTTATAGGTCTTCATCCATGGGACCCTCCCTACCTCTCCAGCTATTTGTGAACACCTAAGGATCAGTATTTTATCCGTTGAAATCAACTGACTAAAAAATATTTCTTGAACACCTCTACATGCTTAAGATTGTGTTAGGTCTGGTGGATGACATAAAAGAAGTTTAGTACATGACCTTCAACTTCTAAGGGCTTTCAAAACTAACATATGGAAAGAATTACTACATAATTAAGTGCTTAATTGTGTGGTATAGACTCCAAAAGCAATATGAAGTGTATTTCCAGGTTTTCTAAGTTTCATAAAAATTAACCAATAGGTGTACACACATAAATTATGCATGTGTAGTTCCCTGATAAAAAGTTTATAATACAAATTTGCCTTGGTAACACTAGTCACTTAAACTGTGAAGGGGGAAGGAGGTCACCTCCGTTAGGCAACAAGCCTTCATTAGTTTGAGGGCTTACTTCACAAAACTACTTATTTTATTGCAATAATCATCCTATTCTCATTTCAGTAGGAAGGAAAATGGTCTGTGTAATTGAAACCAAAAATGGGCTATTGCTTACACTTCTTAGAGGGATATAAATCAGACAGAGTCAACATCAGGTCCAACAGGCAAGGTAAGGAAGAAAAACTGCTTATAACTGTGTTATGGACTGTATGTTTGTTTTCCCCCAAAATGCCTATGTTGAAGCCTAATCCCCAGTGTGATGGTATGTGGAGGTGTGGTAATTAGGTCATGAGGGTGGAACCCACGTTTATGGGATTAGTGTCCTTGTAAGAAGAGAGCATCTCAGGGGAGGACAGATCTACCGGCACCTTGATCCTGGACTTCCCAGTCTCCAGGACTGTGAGAAATAGATATTTGTTATTTAGGCCACCCAGTTTATGGTATTTTTGTTACAGCACCCTGAAGTGATGAAGACAAACTCTTCAGCATAGCAACCTAAATCAATGTACTACCCAGCTTCAAAAGAAGGCAATCTAGCTCCAAGCAGAGAACCTTGCAAACAGATGGGCCCTCTCTGCAATCTAATAGTGGCCTAGCACTTTCATTATGAAGCCTGGGCAGGCTGGCCCATTATGATGTTCCCATCATGTCAAATTCCCATGCAGAACTCCACAGAGAGGCCATAAGCACCCAGATTTTCTGTCCTGAAAATAGATGGATGTGGCTTTGCAGAAACGAAACCAATTTAGATGAAACATGGTGCCCATTACTTTCCCTGTGAAAACTGTTCATCGGTGAGGTATCAGAAGTCCAGGGAAATTAAATCATCTCTTCTTGTTCTTGCTCATTAGCTTGTGTGGGTTTGAAACAAAGGAAACTGGTGCTAAGGGATTTAACTCATACTGGAGGGTTTTTCTGGAGTGGCCAGAGCTTTAGACTAGGAGCCAGGAAGCTTGAGCCCTGCTGCTGGCTCTGCTGTTAACTGACTATGTGTGCCTGCTAAGCCCCTTAACTTCTGGAGTCTCAGGCTCCTTATAAAGTCCTGCTGGCAATAAACACATTTTTTTAATGAAAACATCTCAGGAAGTTTGGGGCCCTAAAAAACGTAGGGTATCTGGGATTCCTACTGCAACGCTTTAAAGTGCCCCTGGGCTATTTATATCCAGGGCCATAATCCCTTCCTGACTTGCCTCTGTGCGGAGTTTACCATAATGTGAGCACCTGCTCACTTGTTCCATTGCCAAAATTAGGTTTTAAAAGGACCCATTGTATTAACACAGTGTCTTCAACTTTTGGAAACACTTTCACAACACCATTTCATTCAGTCCTCACAATACCTCTGAAATAGGCAGAGCGAGTGTTATTCTTATTTCAGGGGTGAGGGAACTGAACTCGGTTCAGAATCCAGGAGCGCTTCACTTCCTTTGTCCTCTCCCAACTCCCCAGCCTCCCTCTGCTTTCCGAAGGCCCACATGTCAGTTTTTCTGGGCCTTCCAGGTTAGAGCCTAGAAACGGGTTGGTCTTCCCACCCGACCCTAAATACAAGTGTTGTCTCTTGCTCCTTTTAATTGGAGGTTTTCTATATAATTCTTATTCTGGGAGGAAAAAAATAATCTCAGCCTTTCCCAAGCATATACTGCCTGCCTACTCTAGGCCAGATATTCTATTTTCATCCTTCCTCCCTTCCTTTTAGTCTCCATCACTACAAAAATAATTTATTCATCAAATATTCCTTGAGTTGCTACTTTTTGCAGGGCACCATTTAGATATTTAGTGGTGAAGGTGGTGGGTACACACAAGGTACTTGCATTTGGTGGGACAGCTATGTGAATTTGTAAGTGGTATGTCTGTTTTATGATTGTCCTGTGTTCCTCTCTATTTGCATTTTCAGTCTTAGGTTTTAAATGACACAAGGTTGGATCCTTGCATTGTGAACTCATCCCTCCTTGATATATGGAAAAGAGATATCTCAACTGGACGTTTTTACCTGCCTCAAAGATTTCCACTGATACCAAAAGTCAGGGGGCACCTGGGTGGCACAGTTGGTTGGGTGGCTGACTCTTGGTTTGGGCTGGGGTCCTCATCTTAGGGTCCTGGGATTGAGACCCGCATCGGGCTCTGCGCTCAGTGCAGAGTCTGCTTGGGAATTCTCCCTCCCTCTACCCCTCCCCCTCCTCTCTCTCTCTCTCAAATAAATAAATCTTAAAAAAAAAAAAGTCAGGACTGGTAGAAACATGAAAAGAAAACAAAAAGTTTTATCACACAAGAAATAGTTGAAGAAACAGTGGCAAAACCAAGATCATTTAAATTACTGAATGGTAAATGCTGTTTGGTCATTATTTATAAGACTCCAGAGATTCTCCTACACCCAGCTGCTGGGTTAAGAGAAATTTTCTACTAAGAACCAGCTGCATTTACAAAAGCTCATTTGTGCATCTGCTACATGAAGCCTGTAGTGAAGTATAAGTTCAAGACCTTCTTAACTCATTAGTCGGTAACTTATTGATTCTGAAAGCTACAGACCCTGTGCCTTGTCATCATTTTCATAAAGCATTCCTCAGGGTAGTGTTCACTGTAAAATATTGAGCTTATTAAGAGTTTTGGGGCCTCTGATTAACTTTCCCAGCAAAAGCTATGTTAAGTAAATTAGGTACCAAATACATCTAATATGATTGTGGAAAGTCTTTAGCTAAATTAAGATGCTGACAGCTCACATAACAAGGTGCGAAGCAATGGTAATTAAGAAAAACAATCACCTATGCTGCTGAGAGGACAGCTCTGACCCCCAGTGAAGTGACTCCCAAGGCATCTGTTTTCTAAAAGACAGATCTTGCTGTTTTGTTCTGCTGCAAAGGTGGGGGGAATTGATTGGGCAAGAGATCTCTTTCTTTATTCCAATATTCACTACATACTCTAATACAGAGAATTATGTGTGGGGGAATAATCTTGTTTGAGGCAGAGGGGCAGATTAGCAGAATTACCCAAACTCTCTTACATCCCTCAGTATGGCGCTCACAACTCCCCGCTCCCTGCTTTCCTCTGTTGAAGAGGCAAGAGAACTAAGAACTTCACCGCTTTAGGACTTCTTCACAGGTAGGAATGGCCAAGTGACCCAATTCTGGCCACTGAGATGTGAGTGGCAGTCACTGGACACAGGTTCTGGGGAAGATTTTCAAAAGGAACAGATGTGACTGGCATGCCCATTCTGCCTTTTGTCCCCTTATCCTTCTCCCTTCTTCTGTATGGAATGTGACCAAGATGCCCACCTGGAGGTACAGCAGCTGTGTTTGAAGGACGGCAGGACAGGGAGCCAAAGGGGGCTTGGGGTGTCTATTCCTTGGGTGCCTTCTCACTTGAGAGAAGAATTCCCATCAGTTTAAGCCATATTCAGCAGGATTTTTGTTGTTTGCAGTCAAATATAAGATTAATTTTAGGATTTTTCAGCTCAGATAATTCCTCAGCAGTGTTGTTGGGTTTAGTAGAAGTAAAACAACAACAGTCTTGCATCCTTTATGGTAACGATTTACATTAGGAATTTTCAGGCAGTGACAGGAACTTCTTCAGCGTCAGACCCGTGAATACAGACCCAGTGTGAGTGCTGTTCTCATCAGGCCCTTCAACCTCTCCATCTGGTGACAATCCTCTTCTTGGGAGATAACTCTCCATCAATTCCTGTGGACTTATTTAAGGAGCAGGATTATACCTTCCTACTGGCTTCTTGGAATGGTTCATCTGTGTTCAGTCTTTTGGGATCTAGCATTTAAACCTTTCCTGTTCTAAGGAAGGCTTGTATAAAAATAAGATGGGGGTTCCTGGGTTATATTGCTTTCACCCGCACCATACTTTGATTCTTTCATATAATCCTGGAAAATGAAGCAATGACAACAAAGATAAGTTCAGACCTAAGTGAGAGGAGCAAAGGGAGAATGCGAGGTTGATAAACCTAACCCCTGTGGAATTTGATCTCCTAGGTCACAATCTGTTTGCCATGCCATTCCACACATACTCTGGACACTACTTGAGCAGTCAAGTATGAAGACAACAGTGGTCAGCTGGTGAAGTGAATTGTAGTATCTCCACATACTTCCTCTTTGTATTATGTGTCTACACAGAAAACTGTGATTCAGAGTCAACTTTTCTCTCTGCCAAGAACCTAGTTGTATACATTTCAGATTTCTTATACTTAATTATGGGGCATACTGGGGATTTGGTTTTATTTCTTCTTGAGATATGATTTGTTTCATTTCATCAACAAATATTTATTTGAACGCTGTATTAGTTATCTATTACTACATAACACAATGCCCCAAAATGTAGTAGCCCAAAACAAAAATAAACATTTATTATTTCACAGTGTTTGAGAGTCAGGAATTCAGGAGCCATTTAGCTTGGCCATTCTGGCATTCAGGAGCCATTTACCTTGGCGATTCTGGCTGTGGTCAAGATGTCAGTAGAGTTGCAGTCATCTGAAGGCTGGACCGAGGCCGGAGGATCCATGTCCAGTACTGCTCACTCACACGGCTATTGGTAAGAGGCCTTACTTCTTCACGGACTGTTCCTAAGAGGCCTCAATAGTCAGCGCTGTTCCTTCCCAGAATGATTCTCAATGGCCCCTGGCTCCACCCTCAGAGTCATCTTTCCTGTTCCATCACAGGTAACCTGTGCAGGCAGCTGCATAGTTTTCTCAGCTTGTTTCTTCCTGCAGAAGTTTGGGGATGTAGAGGCCACTTTTCCTTTTGTACTGTCTCTGCCCTTTATAATACAAGTTGGCCATATTTGGGACAATACAATGTGTGGGTCTGACAAAACTCTGTGGGTCTGTACTCTTATTGGGGTTCACTCCATTAGGTAAAAGTCATATCCACAAATTGCTCTAAGGTAAGCCCCCCTCTTCCTGAGCTTCTCTGGGCCTGCTAGGGGACACCATCCTCAGACTTCTCTGAAGCCCTACTGTTTGAATGAATAATTCTTGAAGCACAACCTTGGATCTTTCTGGACCTTAATGAAGGATTTTATAGTCAATTCCTTGGCTTCATCTTTAGATCATGTTTTTCTGAGATTACTCAGAGAGTTTGCCAGAAGGGCAAACTGAGAAACTTTAAATATAATACTTCTGGGGTCATTTTGTTTATCAGCCCTTCCTTTAGCTCTTTTCTCCCCTCTTACATTTTACTCTAAGCAGCAAGAAGAAACCAGGTGGCATCAACATTCTGACTGGAAATCTCCTCAGATAGATCAACCAGTTCACTAGGTATATTTTCTACTTTCTACTTGGTTGCTGAACATTTTGGCACTTCATAAGAAGAATCAACTTTCCTCTCATTTCTAATAACTTTTTCCTTATCTCCTTTAAGCCTCCCTTGCAGCCTCCTCAAAGGCTATTAAGCTTCTACTATCAGGTCCTTCAAGGCACTTCAGCCTTCTTTCCCAGTGTCTTCTATGTCCTTCCAACTTCTGCCTGCTTCCCAGTTCAAAAGCCACTCCCATGTTTTAGATTTTTATTATAGTAGCACTATTGTACTTTCAGGTACCAAAATCTGAATTAATTACTCATATAACAAATTACTCAAAAATGTAACATTTTAACACTAGAAACATATATTATCACACACAGCTTCTGTGGGTTAGGAATTTGGTAATGGCTTAGTTGGGAGGTTCTGGCTCAGGTTCTCTCCTGATATTTCAGTCAAGATGTCGGTCAGGGCTTCAGTCACTGGAAGGCTTGATGAGCAGGAGGATCCATTTTCAAGATGGCTCACGTGGCCATTGGCAGGGTCCTCAGTCATAGGGCTGCTTGAGTGTTCTCATGACAGCCTTCTGCTAGAGTGAGTGATCCAAGAGAGAGCAAGACAAAGCTGAATGTTTTTTATGAACTAGCCTCAAAAGTCACAAACTAATTTCTTCAATATCCTACTGGTGGTATAGGGTCATTCCTATTCAATACAGAAAGAGACTATGCAAGGACACGAACACCAGAGGGTGAGGATCTTTGTGGTCGTCTCGGAGACTGACTGCGACAAACACTTACCAGGGCCAAGGTTCTGTGCAGGGCCCAACTGGGGACAGAAGAAAAGAGTCGCATTCCTCTAGGAACTTAGACTAGAACTAGGGTGATTAGACACGTACACAAATAATGTGAAAAATATCATTGAATTATAGAACCAAATTGCTGGGAAAGGAAAAAGCACTCACTTGATGCATTTCTCTATTTATTTCTTCTACTAGTTTATAAGCGCCTGGCAGGACATCACTCATCTTTATTCCCCACAGGGCTGAGCTCAGGGCCTTGCTAATATAGGTGTTTAGTAAATATCTCCTGAGCAAAGAAAACCCTGCATCAAGCTCAAGAAAGACTGAAAAGTAAGAATAGGCCATTGATTAAATTTCAATTATTTTTATTTTCTACAAAATGATTTCAGGAGACAATTAGAATAAAATTGAGATTACAAGGTGTTAAGGAGGTGGTGAGAGTACATCAAGTTTGGCAATAAAAGGAAGGGTAGAGATGAGGTTTGGCTTGAGAGGAAGTGGCCAAAAGATTCTTTCCAAGTTTAAGGAAAATGTGAGTGTTTTTCTAGGCAAGAGAGGAGTCAGAAAGAGAAGAGAGAAAATAGGACTGAAGAAAAAAAATGTTGGTCATTGATGGAGCAGTGTCCTAGGAGGGATTCCCAAGCACAGATAGAGGACTAGACTTTGAAGAGAAAAAGGAACCTTTCTTCCTTTGATAAAGGTCAGAAGATCAAGAGTCACTTTCGAGTGAAGAAAAGGTAAGTTCTGTTATGTCATGTTGAATGGCTTTGATTGTTTTTCAGTGAAATTGGGGCAAGATCATTCTATAGACTGAGGGGACCAAGAAGAATGGGAGCTGGAGAACAGAGGAAGGTAAAAGAGCTGTTAGAAGGAATTTGAGAGGGAGTGACCCCAATACTCTGGGCTGACAGAGAAGAGGCAGCCGAGGTTGAAGGTTTAATCGTCTGGGTCTGTGGGAGAACCAGCACACAGGGAGGCACGATGGCCTCTGGCTGCACTCAGCTGGCTGTGAGCAGGAAGACAGGAAATAGATGGACAATAACAGCCACCAGCACAACGGCCATGGTGGCGAATCTCAGGAGACCGGCATCTGATTCCCATCCTGACTGACTGTTCACATTACATCGTGAGATTTCTTTCCCCTGAAAATCACTATGAGCTCTGAGCTAAGAAGAAAGTGTGTGGTGTATAATGAGGAAAATATGGAAAGAGTTTTAGATCTTTTTAACAATTCTTAACATGAACAATTTAAGATTTAATTACTGATTAGCACTGCTTCAGATCAAGTAAATGATGTCAATATTCTCTTTATAATTCAGCCCACAGGGAATAAACACTTAGTTTTCATGATCCTCCGTGGATAGGTCTTACAACCACCTACATAAAACCAACTGCACTTTATGGGAAATATTCTCAAGAGCTGGGGGACTGGGGATTAGAAGATTTGGGTTCATGCATCTGTGCCACTGTCTATGTGATGCTGAGCAAGTCACTGAAACACTCTGGGGCCCTTATCACTCATTTGTAAAATAGGAAACTGGATTGGGTGCTCTCTAATGCCTTTCAGCTCTACCATTTCATGGTTCTATGCTTTCTAGTCCATCAAAAAACTAGATTTTCCTCTGTGAGTGCCATGCAAGCTGGACATGAGGGGTCTCATTTAGATAATCACTCATAAACACATCTGTCTGAGACTAGTAAACGTGTCCCATTTCCTTCAGTAGATGGCATTCAGCAGCTATATGATGACTGCCCTCATTTCTCACTAAAAAAAGTCCTTAATGGGGATTGTTTATTTCCCTTTCTAGTCAGCTGAGGATTTGGGGTAAAAGTGAGAAACACAGGCTTCTAGGACTCAGAACTTTCCCTTTCGGTTAATGGCATTTTCCTTCTTTCACACATGACCCCAAGTGAGGCCAATCGTTCACTCTTGGGGCACATAAATTCTTCCCGAAGGTTTCATAATTTTCCTATCCTTCTTGGCTAGGTACATGGTACCCCCAACCAGATCACTTAAAAAAAATCAGAGTTGCTTTCATGAAAAACCATTTCTGATAGCTCCTCTTTGAATGATCACAATGTCTTCCACAACTGGTTTTCATGATCTATTTTGCTTTCAGGAGAAGTCACCTACAGAGATGGGCTCCTTCCCCAATTTCTTTGCCGGAAGATTTATGTAATCTTTCTTTATAATGTGGCAATTTAGGCATTGCTCCATCTAGCCTAAGTCATATTTGCCCTAACCTGATGTTCAATTCTCAGGGAAGATGAGAAATTAAAATTATTAGTCATCATGGGGAAGAATAATGTTATAAAACATTTCCACACTTAATAGTCATTCTTCCTTGCATCTATATAGCTTTACAGTCTTAAAAGTGCTTTTACAGATATTTTCTTTGAGTATCATCTGTGTTTCTTACACCCCCGTTATCTCTTTTGCTAAGAAACAGAACCCAAAAGGGACACAAGAAGGAAGGCACAGCAGAATAGGAGACCAGCCCCAAGAGTGAGTGAAACACTGGACTTTGCAGCCTGGATTAAGTCCCGACTCTGTGTATCTTTGGGCAAGTCATGCCTACCCTCTGGGCCTGGATTTCCTCATCTGAAAATTGTGGCTATGAATGCCCACTCTACCCATACTTCCTGGAAGAGAGTTTAAAGGAAAGACCAGTTAATGGTATAGTATTGACCCCTGGAAAGAGCTACTATCCTGGCTGTCTTCCCTCCTCCCAAATCCTGGTATTCTGAGCTATGTGGACAGCCTGGAAGAAAATCAGGAGGCTCCTTTACTCCTAGAGACATCAGGATGACAGAATTCCCTGCTTCCTCTCTTTTGGGGCCTACCTTCCAAAGCACAAAGACACAGTCTTTTCCTCTCTCCTCCTGCTCTTGATCCCCCAGGAGGGCCAGTGTCTCTACCTTAAATCATAGTGCTGCCCCAGATTCCTTAGATCAGAGGACTCCCAGGTATGAAGCCTGGGCTCCACAATGGACCATGGCTTGCAAGCCCTGCGCTTTTCCTACTAATGCTTTACTCCTGCTGCTGTTTTGTGCCAACTCTCTCAGGGTAGGAAGTCATTTAATTTCCTCCAAATCTTTTCTAGACTTAGAATATCTTCTTTTATAGCAAAGCATGGTGGAAAGCATTGGTGTTGGAGTCAGAAAAATTTATATTTGTATCCATGCTCCTCAGATGACTGGTTGGGCAAGTTAGTTAACCTCCCTGAGCCCTGGTTTTTCAGCCAGTGCAGACACGGCACAATGTGGAAGCTCAGATGCTGAGTGGGACTGTTTCTGTTGTCCCAGAATTGCAGCTAAACCAAACATGAGCATCACAGGCACTGGACACTCTGCATTCCAAGTACAATGAACAGCCAGCATCCTTAGGAGGAAAAGAGGGGACATCCTACCCCATCCATGGACTTGAAAGGATGTGGAAGTGGATCCCTGTGTGCACGTAAAGGAGCTCAGAGGAGGGTGGAGATTTAGGAGCTGTGCAGCTGCCAAGCGGCCTGTGGGTTACACAAGGGGATGCCCAACCCAGCAGAAGAACCACAGTGCATGCATGGGTTCCAATGGAGATGGAGCTGCCCTTGGAGAGAGGGGTTCAACAGCAGAGGGGTGGAGTGAAGCTGGACCCCACACTAAGAAAGCCTGGAGTACCTCCGTCAGTAGAACACCCATCAGCAGAGGCCACCAGAAGTAGGCAAATTTTGGCCCACTATCTGAAGAGTGGGGAAGGAGAAAGTTCAAAGACAGAAAAAAATTAAAAAAAAGGAAAAACAGTGTGAAGAGAACCTTGTATTTATTCTCATCCCACAGCTAAGGGCAGGAGAAGAGATGAGACCAGAATGAAGTTTTAAAATAAGATTCATCTTAAATATCAAAATGAGATGGTT
The DNA here is from genome assembly GCF_004348235.1 of Phoca vitulina. NCBI lineage: Eukaryota > Metazoa > Chordata > Mammalia > Carnivora > Phocidae > Phoca > Phoca vitulina. Next base: position 54,513,711 of record NW_022589709.1, read on the forward strand.
CCAATAACCATAAGTGATAAGAGTGGTAGAGAAGCCAGCCAACAGATAATGATGGACCCACTACCCAGTGGGAAAAGAGGGTGTCAAGAGAGCCTATTTAGAAGTAATTAGGAAAACTTTTAAATTTCAAATGTTTATACCCCAAAGAGTTGAGGCCACTCCTCAGTAACCCGGTAATAGGAATAATTGGTAGTTTATTGTTTTCGTGGCTCTTAAATTCTTTCTAGCTGCTGCTTTCCATCCTTGAGAGATCCTCTTTTTAAAAATACTTTTTCAGGGATGCCTGGGTGGCTCAGTCGGTTAAACATCTGCCTTCAGCTCAGGTCATGATCCCGGAGTCCTAGGGTCAAGTCCCGCATCGGGCTCCCTGCTCAGTGGGAGTCTGCTTCTCCCTCTCCCTGCTGCTCCCCCTGCTTGTACTCTCTCTCTGTCAAATCAATCAATCAATCAATCAATCTTAAAAAAAAAAAAACTTTTTCATTAGCTGTTTGTCTTTCCAGTCTCTCTGCTCTTTTGTTTCAAAATGCCCCATCTTACCTAATAAGCTCCATTTCTTTCCTCATCTTGATGAACATTTTAAACATTTATTTTGAAATGACTTTCAGATTAACCCAATATTTGCAGTTCTTTGGGTTTAATTTCTCCTATTTTTGCACCAGTTGATTATCTCTGAACAAACTGCATTTCCTTATTTGCTTTCAGCTCACCTGCAGTGGGAATTACCTTCTTCAAGTATCCTATGCTCTTCTGAGTTGTAGAGACAGCCCTTCAGCTCAGTTTTGAGATCACCTCTGACAGGGTGTTAAGAGGTCTACCTATTTCAAAACTCTGTGTGTTTCTCTGTGTCTGTCTGTCTCTCTATGTAGTACAAGAGTCTTGCCATACTGTTGCATGCAGAGCAGCCTAGAGGTTCTGATTTTTCAAGAATGACTCTTTCTCCAATAAGAGGGGTTGGCACTTGGGTCTAAAACAAGCCCTTAAACTGCAGACAAAGATTTCCCCAACTCCCAGCTTTGTTCAGGGAGTCAATTCAATTTCCCCACTTGTGCAGGACCTATGACCTCCATTCCTGTCTCCCTTTCCTGAGCCCCAACTGGTAAGAAAAGCTGATGTTGAGTTTGCTTACCCCTGTGGGTCCCAAGACCCCAATTCTACTCAGCACCAAGGAGCCCCTCTTCATTTTTGGCACCTAGAACTTTCTCTTTGTTTCTGAACTTGACATAAATTGTTAAAACACTTATCCAATATTTCCGTGTATTTGCTGGGAGGGAGCTGAATCCAAATGTTTCCCCTTTCTGTACTTGGAGATGGGAGCAAGCTTGGGAAAAGCTTTTTTCTACAGATTTTTAGAATCTGGTAGCTTTAAGAGGGAATTGGTGCATAGATTATCAGCCGTAGTGACCCCATTGTGTTCCAGAATAGCTATGGAGTTAGTGTTGATGTATTTATTGTTAAATATTCTGATAATCCCTGACAGAATCTGGAAGGATGGAAAGACAAGAAATTAAGAGCTGTTTTCAGCACTTGATTCAGAGAGTTGTAACCTGATTCTAAGGGTAATGGGCTAGTGCCTCTTTGCTTTAGGGAACTACCTCAGTTTTGGGACAAGATGTCCAGGCTGCAGCTGCTGGAGAAGGAACCCATGATCTGATGAAATAAGCATCTCACCCTAGCCTAGGAATAATCAGAATGAGAAAAAAAGCAGGAAAAATGCTTGTTGGTATGTATCTCAGAACTCCATTTTCTGCTTTAATCTATGAAAGAGATTAAAGAGATTGAGAAACTGAGTTCTGAGTTATTTGGGCCAGATAACTCTTTGTTGTGGTGAACTACTCTGCACTGTAGGATGTTTAACAGTACGTCTGGCTTCTACTCAGTTGAGACCACTAGTAACCCTTCAACCCCAGTTGCGATAACCAAAAAATGCTAGAGGCATTGCCAGATATCCCCAGGGATGGGGGAGTCCCCCCCACACTTCACTGAGAATCTCTCATCTATGAGAACAAGGGATTGTCAGCCTTATCTAACTGGATCAATTAATCATTTGACAAAGATGTACCAAGAGGTTTTCAGGTAGTAGGCCCTGGCACACAAAATGAGTTCAGATCCTTGCATGAAAGTGTCCAAACATGGAGATTATAGTACAATGTCACATGGGCAGAGTGTCTGGGGACTGACTGAGGAGAACCTCAAAGGTGATTGAACTTGGCTGGACTTCACTCAACAAGGAGGATTGAGGGGTAGCCCAGAACCAAACATGCAAGGTGATAGAGGTAAGAGAGAGCAGTCTGTGTTCTGGAGACCCCAAAACATCAGCCTCTGATGTCTAAGAGGGACATTTCCTTTGAGAGTCCTCAATTTAGCAAACATCCTTTTAATACAGAGTTTTCTCCATAAAATTCATGAAAGTTTAAGACAAAGTTTCTGAGATATCTCTTTATATCCTTAGTGGATTCTACAAATGGGGGGCTAGGATGTAGGGTCTGTGCAGGGAAGTACTTCATAGTCATAGCTCTGGAATCAGACACTCCTGAGGTTCAGGCCCTCACTCTGCCTCTTACTAGTTGTGGGACTTTGACTCTCTCTTCCTCAGTCCTCTCAGCTGTGAAGTGGGGATGATAACAGCTCCGACCTCACAAGCTTGCTGTGATGATCAGGAGTGACTAGACACCTGTACTTAGCACAGCTCCTGCGCACAGTAAACATTCATTAAAATCCTTGATTTTTTCCTCTCTCCTGGACCACTTCCATAAGCATATTCATATACCATTATATACTTAATTTTTTAAAAACCTGCAGACCCCACTATCCTATTGCTCTCCTTCTTTTTATAGAAAAACTCTTGAAAAGAACTGTCTATAGTCTCAATACCATCTCTTTTATTCTCTCTTGAAGCCCCTCCAATCAAGCTTTGGACCCCATCACTCTACCAAAATAGCTACAGTTGAGGTCACTAGCCTCACGACTTTAACATCACATCTGTATTTTGAAACTTCTACATTTCTATCTACCATCTAAACCTTCCCTCTAAACTCCAGACACATACATCTAACTGGCTATTCGGCATCTTTACTTGGATGTTTATGGAGCATCCCAACAGAACAGGTCTGAAAGAGAACTCCTGATTTTCCCCTCATTCTCCCTGAAAACTGCTCGCCTTGCAGCCTTCCCATTTTAGTTGACAGAAACAATATCTGCTGGTTGCTCAGGCCAAGAGCGTTGGAATCATCCTGGACTCTTCATTTTCTCTCACACCCACATCCAATTTATTAGCAAATGCTATCAGTTTGACCTTCAAAATATATCCAAAATTTACCACTTCTCATCCTCTCCACTGCTCAGCACTCTGGTCCAAGCTACCACTATTGCCCATCTGGATTATTCTATTGTCTCCTTACTGGTCTCCCTATCCTCCTGTGATGGTTACTTTGATGTGTCAACTTGGCTAGGCTATGGTGCCCAGTTGTTTGTGATCAAATACCAGTCTAGATATTGCTGTGAAGGCATTTTTAAAAAGATGTGATTAACATTTAAATCAGGAGACTTTAAGTAAAGCAGATTATCCTCCATAATGTGGGTGGGCCTTTTCCAATCAGTTGAAGGTCTTAAGAGCAAAGACAGAGGCTTTCTAAAGAAGAAAGAATGTTGCCTCTAGACTACAATACTGAAATTCAACCTGAATTTCCACCTTTGGATTCAAGACTGCAGCATTACTTTTTCTCCCCACCCCCCAATTTTTTTATTGTGGTAAAATGCATAAAACATAAAAATTACCATCTTAACCACTTCTAAGTGTGCAGTTTAGTGGTATTGAATATATTTACAACGTTGTACAGCTATCACCACCATAAAATCTCCATATATCTTTTCATCTTGTAAAACTGAAACTCTATAATCCATTAAACAATAATTCCCCATTCCTCACTCCTTCTAGTCCCTGGAAAACACCATTACACTTTCTACCTCTATGATTTTGACTACTCTAAGTATCTCATGTAAGTGGAGTCATACCGTATTTGTCCTTTTGGGACAAGCTTATTTCATTTAGTATAATATCCTCAAAGTTCCTCTATGTGGTAGCATGAGTCAGAACTTCTTTCCTTGTAAAGGGTGAATAGCATTCTGTTGAACGTATATACTACATTTCGCTTATCCATTCATCTGTTGATGGACACTTGGGTTGCTTTCACATTTTAAGTACTGTGAATAACACTGCTATGAACATGAATGTACAAATACCTCTTTGAGACCCTGCTTTCTATTCTTTTAGGTATATACCCGGAAGTAGAATTCTAGATCATACAATAGTTCTATTTTTAATTGTTTGAGGAATCACTATATTGTTTTCCACAGTAGCTATATCATTTTACATTCCCATTAACAATGTACAAAGGTTCCAACTCTTACCAATACTTGTTATTTTCTGGGGTTTGTTTTTGGATAGTAGTCCTCCTAATGGGTGTGAAATGGTGCTGTCCAGCAATATGGATTTTAAACTTGCCAGTCCTAACAATAGTGTGGGACAATTCTTTAAAATAAATCTCCCTCTCTTTCTCTCTCTCTCTATATATACCCTATTGGTTCTCTCTGGAGAACCCTAATATACCTCCTCACAATGGTTATCTACATACAGCAATCACAGGCAGCTCCTTTAAATAAGAATCAGTTTGTCACTCCTCTGATCAAAAATATGTTGCAGTGACCTCCCGTTTCAAACAGAGCAAAAGCCGAAGTATTTACAATGGCCTGAAAGGACCCAGGTGATCTGGGCTGCCTGTTCCTCTAAGGTTGTCTCCTTCTACTCTCCCTTTCAAGCTGGATCAAGTTAAAGAGCATCGCTGTAAAGATAAAGCAGGTAATATTATGTACATATGTGGACCATACAAAGACTGGAAATAAATTGCATGTCAGAAGCCTAATGGGAGTCAGAACTGGGAGCTCGTAAGTTGAAGATGGAGGCTATTCTTTCTGTCTCTCAGGGGTTCATGATCTCTTTTCTCAGCTCCCCCTCCCCGCCCCATGTGTGTTCCCTTTTCCTTTACCTTCCTCTGCTTACTAATCTTGCACATGGCCTCCAAATGGCTGACTCATGACCCAAGTCATCCAGCCATTCAACAAGTATTAAGTGAGTGCCCAATATGTGGCAGGCACTGACCTATGCCCTGTGGATGAAGCAGTGAAGAAAACCAACAGAAAAGGATGTCTTCCTAGAGCTTATGATCTAATCTTGGGTGGGGTAGAGGAAAAATATAAAATAAAACAGGACGAACATGCAAAGTATAACATGTCATGATTAAAAGCGCCTCAGAGAAAACAGAGCAGGGAAGAAGAGAGAAAATTGGACGGGTGTGACAGTAAACAAGGCAGTAAGAACAGGACTCATTGAGATGACTATAAGAAGAACCTGCAGGAAGGAAGGAAACAGGGTGAGTAGGATGGCGGAGGATGGTGAGGGGGAGGTCAGATCACTTTGGGTGGACAGATTAGGAAGGGCCCTGGCTTTTATTTTGGGTGAGATGGGAAATTACTGGAGGGTTTTGAGCAGAGGAATTTCATGATCTGACTCACATTTTAACAGAATCATGCTGACTGCTTTGTTGTAGACAGTCTGTAAGGAGACAAGGGCAGAAGAAGGGAGTCCATTTATTTTTTTTAAAGATTTTATTTATTTGATACAGAGACAGAGATAGCGAGAGAGCATGAGTGGGGAGGAGAGGGAGAAGCAGGTTCCCCGCCGAGCAGGGAGCCCGACGCGGGGCTCGATCCCAGGACCCTGGGACCATGACCTGAGCCAAAGGCAGACACTTACCCGACTGAACCACCCTGGCAGCCCTGAAGGGAGTCCATTTAAAAGGCAATTCTAATCATCTGGGGGGAGTGATGGGGTAGCTTGTGTAGAGCAAGGCAAAAGGGCCCACAGCGACCACCCAGCTGAATACAAACAGGCAATGCAAACAGGCTCATTAAGCGACCCACCTTCAGATAACCATAGGCCCTAACTGACTGATTACAACCAGGCACAGTTCCTAAGATTACCAAAAAAGGGAAAATTCCATACATCCCTCCCTCCGCCCTCCCTCCGCCCCTGTAACTGTGGCCCCTCACCACCACCTTGTCACAGTCTCACCTCTGCTGTCCTGCCTGATGCTCCCAGGAGGTGTGTTCTGCCTTGAGTGAATTCCTTCACCGCCCATGGCATCGGTCCCCAATTCGATCGGGTCACCCCACATTGGTGGCCCCTACAGGGACCCTCAGTTGGTCAGGGACTCACCCCGGATTCTCTGGGAATTTCTGGGGACTTTCCCTGGTGGACCGACCCCAGGACTCCTCGGGGAACTGATGACCTCCGGTGGAGGTTACTCCTCAGTTAGGATCGGAAGTCCCAGGGGGAACCAGCCAGACCGCCCTTTCCCCAGAAAGGGTGAGGGATTTCCCTTCTTGCCCTTCAGAGGGGCCCTTCCCTCCCTCTCCTTTCCCTTTTCGGCCCTTCGGCACTGCCCTAGTAGTTCTAGGACAACTGAAGATCTCCGGCCAGGGTGGCTCCCTGGTGTGGTCTGAAGGTCTGAGGGCCAACAGGTTGGACTGTCCACACCTGTGAGCATGAAAGACCCCTTTCCTCTCCTCTCCCACTCCATCTGCAGCTCATCTAGGGTGAATCTGCACACATTATGGACTTTCCTGATGCTGGCGGACTCTAAGCTACCTTGCTTCTTTGGGCCCCCTCCCCTTTTTCCTTTGTTCCTGTGGATCCAGCTGCCACCCTGATCTATGGGCAAAACACGTTTCTAGGCGTCTGAGTGGTGAGTCGTCCCCTCCTTTTTCTGATCCCGTGTGGCCACCCAGTGTCCGGCTTTCCCTGTTGCAGGGGATGCCCCAGCAGGGATTGCTATTGGCATGTTGTGACCCTCTCCTTGGTGGGATGCCCCACGAGTCAGTTTCCTCCCAGAAGGTCTGGTCCTTTTGCAGGTCAGTGGAATGCCCTGACTGAGGCTGCCATCATGAGTTGGAGCTCCGTTCCCTTTGGTGGGACATCCTTTTGGGAACTGGCAGCCAGTCTTTCCCACTATGGGACAAACCCCTTCCTCCTTCAGACTCACCCTTGGGCTGTATTCTTAAGAACTGGAACAAATTTGATGCCCAAAGCCAGAGGAAAAACATCTCATCCTTTTATTTAATCTTTCCTGGCCTCAGTACAAACTCCCAGATCAAGAGGTATGGCTCCTCCTTGGAACCCTTTCTTATAATACTATTTTCCATCTTGACCTCTTTTTCTTTTTCAAAAAAAGATTTTATTTATTCATTTGAGAGAGAGAGTGTGAGAGAGATCACCAGCGGG
>NW_022589709.1:54521146-54672295 GCF_004348235.1 Phoca vitulina
GGTCTTGGGGGAGTGTGGGGTGTGGCCCGAGCCCCACGGGGGGGGGGGGGGCGGGGCCTCAACCGAGAAAAAAAGACCCCCCCCCCCGGCCCGCCCCCCCCCCCCCCCCCCCGGCCATGCTGGGACTCAATTCCAGGACCTCAGGATCACCATCAGAGCCAAAGGCCGACACTTAACTGACGGAGCCACCCGGGCACCCAGCTTGACCTCTTTTGCCGGAACTCCTCCATATGGTTGGAAGTCCCATATATGCAAACTTTCATGGCATTGTCTCCCAAGTCCCGACCTCCAAAAAAACTGTAGAATGCCTCACAGCTTGGACCAGAGTGGAAGCAGTGAGAGCCTCTTACTACTCTGGTATGGTCTAGAGTCAATTCTTTATAAAGGATTTCTGGAATGGATGGGGCAGAAACCAAAATATGATTTAAAAAAATCATTAAAGTCCTCTTTTAATAATCCTACAGATTGTTGCCACACCATCTCTGAGCAGATAATCACCAAATTTGATCACTAAAGATTTACTCATCACCCATCTTGCCATCTCTCCTTGGGGTATTGGAAAGAACTTGCTCTAAATGGGGAAAGTAAATTTGAACAAAATTTGTTGAGTAAATTATTTAATTAGAATGAGCGTTTGCATATTTCACAGGCTTTTATCTCTAGTTTGAAATTAGTTGATAACTCCTTCCAGGAGACCTGTAGTCATCCTGTTGATATTTAACAGATCACAACTGCCCTGATGGGATACCAGAGAAAGATTAGGCTGCAAGGTATTAACCTCTCTCAGACCTCCCCATTTATCTAGTTGATGCAAAGAGCCTGGAGGTAATTTTAAAACTTTTTTCCATCTTATCTGAAGAAGATAAATGAAATGAACTGAAATGTTGGAAAGCTTATTAAGATAGTTTAAGGATTATTGTAAGTGGAAAAGTAAGATATCCTCCAGGAATCTCACTATGGAGGACTCATTCACTCACTGAACTTGCTATGCCTCTTCCTTTTGTTCACAGTAGGGCCTCTAGGGACAGAGGGAGGATGAAGCCACACTGTCTTTGTGGCTCTCAAATGGGGAAAGTGAGGTTGCTTCTGCTTGGGGCCTTCTACGGAACAGAAGGACCCAGGCCCAGCCACGACTCCAGATGTCCCTGAAGCTTGCACCTGATTCCCAAAGTCACCCCCAATATGCCTTAGAGTTGGAATTTTGGAGGAGAAGAAGAACTGAAGAAGGGCTTGGGACCATGTGAGATGCAGCTTCATCATCCCGGGCACAGGCCAGTGATGGGCAGCACCCAGGCAGAAAATGGCATGTGCATCCTTTCCACGGTGCCCACAGTCCCATGCAGAATAAGACATCAGAAAGTTGCCTCCATGCTGCTGCTTCTCAGGCATGTGAATCTTAGCATCCGGGGCCTAAATGGCCATGACAACTTTTCTTTTCCTTATTCATTAATGTATACTAGATTTAAAGAATCTGCATTCCTGTAGGAATCCAGGAAGCTGTACTCATTTTGAATAAAACAGAATATAGGTTGTAAAGGTATATAACTTCCCTGCTCTGAGCCTTGACCAAAAACTATTGCTCACCTGGACAAAACAAAGGCCCCGAGGTTCAGTGAGGAGATTCAGGATGTACCAGGGCTGTCATGGAGCAGAAGGCTGCCTGCCCTGTCTCTGGCTTCTTATGGCAGAGGAGCTATCAAGCCCAGCTCTGGTCTGGAAGGAAGGCTGGTGGGAGTACCAGTTTCATCCCCAATGACAGCTTGTGTACAGTGTGTGTAAAATGACTGTCAGCCAAGCCGAAAGGACTCTCTGGCCAGAGTGATGTGTACTACATGAAAGGGTGCCAAACCTAAAGGCCTAAGATGACTATGAAAGGAATATTGGAAAAAACTGGGCAATTTTTACCACAATTGATGGTGGCCTCCTGGTTTGAGTGAGACAAACAGAAAATGGGAGGGAGAACTCCAGGCCGGGTTCAGACACTGTGGTCCCACCTTCTCCTCTTGGAGTGAAAAGCCAGGCTGAGCCTCACAGGAGAAAGAGAGCTTGACTTTCTTCAAAGTGGCCTGCAGTGGGTTAGAGACAGCGGTTCTGTGACCACAGTAAGTATCCAGGATGCTCTGGAACTGATAATAAGGCTTGAAATAAAAGTATTTGTCTATCTGTCACCCCTGAGAGAGAGAGATTTCCTTTCCCCGAAGACACAGGATAAAGATACCTCGTGTTCTGGGGGCTATATTTTGAAAGGTGTCTGGTCTGCTTTCTACTAGAAGGAGCTAGAAGGTCCCAAGGCAGCTGTGGTTCCTGGGGCTTGAGAGAGCTTTTTGGCACCGTGTTAGAGCTGGAATCCTGAGGATAGAGCCAGAAAAGCCAGCAGCCCGAGGCACATATGGGAGCAAGCTGGGGAGATCCAAATGATGGAGGAGGCAAAAACAAAAATGTGTGAGCAGGAGGATGGGGCAGGTGCTGTGTTTTGCATGCCCCCACAAGCCCCACGAAGTGGGCAGAGAAATCTGGCTAGAAACTAGGGACCAAACAGTGGGCTCTTACTCTTCACACAAAAGGGTGAGGTGTTAAGAAGGAGCCTTACCGTCTTTACCCTCCCCTCAGGAAAGAGAGGCTATACCATTTTTCTAAAGTCTGAGAAGTCCTCATACCGCAGCCTGTGCCAAAACAACCACCCCTTCCAAACACACACACACACACCCTCTGGGAGGCGAAGTAAAGAGCTTTCATGTTTTTAAGCCCCTTGAGGAAGTTTGAAGTAAATGGTCCCTCTGTGGGGGGGGAGTTAAGGGGGATAAAGGGTAGGTCCTGAGTCAGTGAGGTAGAAGTGGCTGGACCCAAAAGTTACTGCTGCCAAGGGAATTTCCCGAGTCTGGGAAGATGGAGGAGGGAGATGGAGGGTTGTGGCATCAGAAAGCAGAGTGGATTCGCACCTGATCATCGCATTCAGCCAATCCTCCTTCCCTCAGGGACGTGTCCATATTGTTCCATATGAACTCTTTCTCTGACTTCTCACCCAGCATTCAGATTCCTCAATCCGAACTTAGTAAAATAGCCATGATCTCAGGAACACAGAGGCTGAAAAAACCTTTTACAATCGACCCCTATGTCCTGACTACACAAGTTCTATTTCTGCATCTATTCATCAACACCGAAGTAGATAGATTCCAGGGTTGACATAAAAGAAAGGCCCGGCAAAACCAAATCCTTACTGTTGAGCATCTTCCAAAGATCTCTTCCTCTTTTTGCCTTTGTACTACATATCTGTGTTTATGTGTCATCCAGATGTATCCTATATTAAATTATGGATTTTGTTTCCCACAATAATGCAAATGTCTAAAAGCCCACAGACTCTCAAACAACTAACTTCTATTTTCTTTCCACTAAGACAAATTTTACTCGTTGTTGGTTTCAATCTTCATCATGAAACTGTCATCTTAGTTGAGTGGCTGAAGTGGAAAACTAAATGTTAGTTGATTTTCAAAATAAGGCTTCTACTCTGAGCTCCCATTGTTCACATGTGATCACATGCCTTGAGAAGTTAAACTCAAAAAGAAAATCCCTGCTCACTGGATTAACTCCAAATGATGATCTGTAGCCATAGTAACCTCCTAGACATCACTTTATGGCCACAAAACTTGGAGTAATTGTTTTTACATTCATTTATGAAGTCTAAACCTCTACTTACATAAAGGATCTGGGGCAGCCCTTTGGAATATCAAGAAATATCTATTGCCACCTCACACATACAAAAGTAGCTCACAGTAGTACTGATATGTTTTCATTTAAAATTATTTAAATGATTTTACCAAAAGCTAAAAAAATTATATATTTTATACCTTTATATTATTTAAAAAATATTATTAATTTTGTATAATTATGTATACTTTTGTATATTGCTATGTTCCTGAATAATATAACCCTGTGGGACTTGAATTGAAATTCACCAATTTTGAACTTCACATTATCACAAACAAGCTAACCATACGGTTCTGTTATATGTAAAAGCCAGCCAGAAAACCCAAGGTCACAACTCCTTTCCATAGTGTTTCAGGGGTCAGCAGGTGTCACACTGGTTCTCAGTCATCAGCATCATATACTGAGAAGAATCTTCTCAGCTCTCTTTTGACTTAGCTGGTTGCCATGTATTCCACTTTAAATGGAACTCCATCATTGCATACTTTATAAACCAACTATCTTTCTCACACCCTCTCCCAATTTTTTGGCTATCTTCCTCAAACTTACCATTATCCCAACTTTCTCTTTCTTTGTGATTATTTCTTTCTGAAGTTTTGTCAGTTTTCCACTGCAGTTTCCAAGGTCATTTAAAATCTGTGTATTAGTGACAATTCCCACTCTGCTGCAATGTTAAAGGCAGAAATTGTAATTCATTTTATATTGGCCTTTCTCAAACTACATTCCACAGAACACTAGGTTCCTCCAAATGTTTACACATGTTCTGAAAAAAGATTGCATGGTTTATATGGTTTGTAAAATGCTGGTGATTATTACACACACTAGTGTTTTAAAGAATTCCTAGAGCAAAGAAATTTGCCTAATTTGGATTAAGCCAGCATTTCCCAAATATATTTGCTGTAGTCCGACCCCCCCCCAACCCCCTGCCATTACTTTCATGAAATACACTTTGGGACATAAATACTCATGGACCTTGCAGACTCCTGGAGCAGACAGTTATTATCCAGATGATATAGATGAAGGTCTCTTTGTAAATTGAGGTAATTACTCTTAAGACCCTGACTTAGGCTGGGGGTTGAAGAATATTTTCCCAACAATTTTATTCCTTTGCTGAAACCTGAGTGGTGCACAGGAGTTAGCTACCTGCTGGTGGGTTGAGGGGCCTTCTTCAGGACAAGTAGTCCATCCTTCTGTCTTATTGGAAAGGCTCCTAGGTCAGCTCAAAAGATAGGGATTGGGAAAAGATATTTCATTCTTTGTGACATATGGCCATTCATTTTAGTCTCTGGTAACACTGAGATTTCCTTAGAGAGAGAAAAGGAAGAACAGAGAAGGCACTAAAGCTTTCTGGGGAAACAAAAAGCCTCACAGAATTAGGAGACAGCTGGGATGTGGGAGGTGGTGGCTAGAGGGAATGAGGAGGGAGATGCCAAAGATAACACCGATTTTTATAACAGGACTTGGTTATTTTTACAAATGATTGTACAGATTTTTCAACTGTGGTCTATAAAACATAGATGTCACTTGTCAGTAGTTACAAGATATTGTGTAGTACAAACCTCAAGAGCTTAGTCTATTTCGCATCATACACTTGCTAATTGCTGAAATTATCCACCTTCACCCATGAATGGACTAAATTTAGTATTTAAAGGATTGAGACCAGGTGCAGGAGGCATTTACAATTAGGGATGCAATTATGGGTTTATTTAAAGACCAGAAAGTTGAGGCTTCTTTCTTTGATTTTTTTTTTTTTTTAGATTTTTCAGGGGAGATGATCTGAACATTTTGCTCCCTCTGGCAGAGCATCAAATTTTGAGAAATCTTATATTCACCCATATCTAGGCTCCTCTACATGCAATACAGTACAGTAAGCCAGACCTTAGTGCAACATTAAATAGATGATAGGACCTCATCAGGAGTGACATGAATCTTGATGACTGACCAACAGAGGACTATTTGTACATGATTTACTTTAACTGGCATCTCCTAGCCTGGGAAGTCAGATGGTCAGAAATCCAGGAATCCGGGGTGGGGTGTGGGGGCACAAACACCTGAGAGTACAAGTAGGATGCATTATCATGAAAGGATAGGGTCTCTAAGGGTTGAAGCTTAGGGGAGGGGCCAGAACCAAGAGCACTAGGAAGAGACTGGATTGCTCTCAAGCAGTGGCAAGGCTAATGAGCAATTTGAGATTTTAAACTGCCTTAATGGCGAGTGACCAGTGCCATGAGAATTCCTCACCTTGTAGCAAATCCAATACTATGAGATTAGCCCTGAGGGTTCAGGGAGCAGAGTCAGAACAGGGTACAGTGCTGTGGTGCCTTAGCAATGAACTCTTCTGGCCTGATTTTGATCTCTGGGTTGGTGGCCCTGTAAAGTTAACTCATGACAGTGAGCAGTGAAAACAAAAAGTGGGAAGCTCGCTCTGGGGGAAACATCACTTAGTTTGTGGTTGAAGTTCAGAGAAATCTGTGATTTAACTGTCAATATAATGTGGTCTACAGGGAGCCTGGGAAATGTAGTTTGCATGGCCAGCAAAGCAGGAGAAGGCCAGGAAATAGAGGTGAGAGCAAAGAGGCAAAGGACCAGCGGAGGAGTTATGTGATCTCGCTGCTTGATGTCTCATAGGCCTCAGTTTTACAAATGGGAATATTATTCCTACCTCTCAGGTTTGTTGGGAGGATTAAATGACTTAACATATGTTTCAGTTGGGTTTTCTTGGTTGTAAGGAATAGTCTCACTCAAATAAGCTCAAGTAATTGGAGTGGCAAAAGGGAGACAGTTATAAAGATATCCATAAAACCAAGGAAAAAGAGGTCCAAGCGTGGGGCCAAGCTTCACAATCACCCAGGAGAAGCTAAACTAACGGCCCCCAGGAGGACCGGCTGGCATGACTGCACAGCTGGGTCTCCTGGAAGCTAAAATTAGAAAGACCTTCAGAATCTGAAGCACTCCTAGGTCACTCAGTGGTGGGAGCTATAGAATATGCTTTCTTTTTCTGCATTAACAGGATCCCAAATCTCTCCATGGGTCTGGTTTCCTCATTTAGCCATCAGGTGGCATCTTTATCCCCCACTCTAAGCTTATCAGTTGTGATCCCAGAGTTTCTGTTTCCTCATGACTTTGGTCCATCTGAGCCCTTTTGTCCTCTCTCCACCTCAGGATCTTTCAGCTTTAGTTCCCACTTACAATTTTTTACTTCTCCACCACATATTTCCCAATTTAATTTTATTGGAATAAGAATCTTAGAGGGTCACTTCTTACTCATTTGGTAGAACTCTTCTGTTTAGTTCCCCTCGTAGGAGCCTTTGGGTAAGGTGAGCGGTTTGGTCTGGTCAGTGGTTTGGGAGGGAGTAGGTCAAGGTGATATGGTACAGAATAGGGCTTCCTAGCACTGCCATTTTAGAATGGGCTGCAGATGGGTAACTTCAGGGGCCCACACTTCTGTCCCTACCTTCTCTGGAGTATTTTGGATTCCATAACCCCACAGGAGCTAGAATTACTGGCCATCTCTGTTCACTTATGATTCAGTCCCCAATGGTCTCACTTCCCATCTTTTGTTTCTCTTCTTATTGTAATACATAGAGATATTTATCTTGTTTTGAAGATGGCCATTTTTTTATTTTCTTTTTTTTCTATTTTATATCACAGCAATGTCTTTGGGGCAGAACAAAGCCTCAAGATTTGAACCTACAACACCATTTTGACTAGAATTCATGCCAATAGTTTGTAAAATTTATGAGTAATACAAAGCTGGAAGTGATAAAAATGAAGTTCTTATGAGAAACTCTTTTAATAAAAATGGGTGGCCAAGTGAGGAGAAGACAAAAGAGATGAAGATATTCTTGTTCACAGACTGAGAGAACATGAATATGGTGATGCCACTGAAGGTACCTGGAAAATTAGTGTTGCAGGGAATATAACTTTTGGAATAGACTGTTCTAGAGGTGAAGATGGCTCCTTATCTTAAAACAAATAACCCTCACAAAACTAAAACAAAAACTCATACACAATAACAATAAACCCAATAAACAACCCAAATGCTGGTATTGGTGAGTGGATGAGTTGCGTGACAAACAGAAAATGAGCTGAGAAAGAGACAATTTTAGAGACTGAGAGGAACGTGAGTCACTTTGTCTTAAAATCATCAAAATCCTACTTGTCCTGCACTTCAGCTCCCAGATGCACACTGGCCCCAAATCCCAAACTACCAACAAAAGTCAAGAATAAACCCGGGCAATATATAGAACCATGTGAAAAAGTGAACTGCCTGTGGGATTTACTGCTGAGTGAACAGAGTTTCTAGGGAGAAAAGGACCATAGCAAGGAATTTCTTGGCACATCGCACTTTCTGCAGTAGAGGTGGACAGAAGGGAGGGGGAGGCAGAACTAACCGACTCAGCTCTGTCGTCCACCATTTTGGAGTCCAGAGCAGTGCCCCCACCTGGCTGTGAGGGAGGACATAGTCTTTCCTCAACCTTCACATGGCCTGTCAGGCCTTACACCTATTGTTTTCTTCACCAAAGTATTTGGGGGCCCTCTTTCCTTCTGTAGTGGAAATAAGATAAAAGAGGACTGAAGATACTCTGGACTTGGCAGTCTCAAGAGCAGAAAATCAAGGCTTTCTGAGGATGAGGATATACACTGTGGGACATTCCATACGCCCACTTCCATTCCCGCTGCCTGTCAGGCTTATGGAGCAAACCCAGACAGATTAAGGAGAGAAGAAACTATCTTCAGGAATGGGCCACTCCCTAGTTGGAAATATTCTGGCTGGACCCACTGAATGGAGAAAGGAAGGCTCATTTAGTGCTGCCAGAAAAGAAAGGTCTTGGCTGACATCTGTGGGGTTGTTCTTGTCTTCAGAGCAGACAAGATATTGACTAGCTGCCTCCTGAACTACTGTACTGGGACTGAAAAGTGGATCAGGCCCCATGTCAGAGGGGACAAGTCAAAGTGAGCCGAATTTAACTTGGAGGAGTGGAGGGCTAGCTCGGGAGTCAGGAGACCTGGGTCCTGAGACCCTCTCACAGTATGGCCTGGACTTCTTTTTCCTCTTCCACGAAAGGAAGGACTAAACAAGATTATATATAAAGTCCCTCCAACTTCAAAACTCACTCATACAGTTGGGGGAAGGAATGAGGATACCTAGGGTATAGATAGTGGTTCAAGTGGAAGCTGAGGGAACATTCTAAGTTTAAAAATCAAAATGACAAAAATGGTTTAAAAAGAGAAGGATCTGACTTCTCTCAGAAAGATCAGGAGATTTTAGATCTCATCAAAGTTTTTTCTCTTTTCTCAGAAAAAAAAATGATAACTGAACTTTATTTTACTCATAATCCCTTCCAATGACTTCAATAGTTTATCAGCCTCTGTGTAGCTACTGGTTTTCACATTTAAGGTGGGAAATCTTCATTTAATGATCTTAAAAGTGTTGGTATGAAGCTCCTAATGGCCACACTCTGGGAAATTACAGAGGTTGTGTCTAATGCTTTTTTCCTTTACTATTTATTCAGATCCATCCGCTTGCCTTTTCTTTCAGATAGAAGAGTCCAGAGCAAATGCCTCTTTAGATTCAAGATGTTAAATTCATACACTTTTATTGAATATTTGTTGAGAGCTGCTATGTGCTGAGAGCTAGCATTGAGGTAGATGCTGGTGAAAAAGGAGGAACAAGACAGATGTGAGCCCTGCGTTCCTATGGACACGTGTGCATGTGGAGGGGCCCAGCCCGGAAACAGGAAAGCAGGAAATCAGTTATGTAATTATGTCTTGTGATAAGAGCTGTGAAGTAGACCGAGGGCTGAGAGAGAGTAAATGGCAGGGTGATGGTGTGCACGTCAAGGTCTTGGGGGTTCGGGGCGCTCTTCGAGTGTGTACTCAGAGAAGGTCTCTCGGCACAGGTAAACTCTCATGTGAAGTTTGGCAAGGGTAAGCGGCTGTGGCAAGGGGGCAGATCGGATCCCAGGTGGAAGAAATGTGCTGTGGCCTCTGGCAGGTGAGAGAGACTCATGGCAGGAAATGATGGAGCCCCTCAGTGGCTGGGGAGATGGGTGCACGTCCTCTTCCCTACACACTAACATATGTGGAATCTTAATCTGTAAGATTTAGTTTAGCTATTGAAAAAGTCTTCCTAAGTTCACATACATCCAGTGACAAGGGCTACGTAAGGTGAGTCTGGGACCCTCAGCAGGCCCGACCTGCAGCACAAAACGTGGCAGAAGTGGCTCAGTACATTGTCTCCTTCAGTATGAAGACCAACCAGGGATACTTGTTTGCAGGGTTTGGGACTGGAAAAATCTCCACTTGTTTTTTTTAATCCTCCTACCAATCCAAGTCCAAAGAACGGGAAGTAGATTCAAATGATAATAGTTAACCTTTATCGAACTTAATCTGTGCCAGGCTCTTTCTAATTATTTTACACGTTTGTTTTAAGCCTTGCTTCATCTCTATAAAGTAAGAATTGTTGTTATCCCGGGTGCCTGGGTGGCTCAGTCGTTAAGCGTCTGCCTTCGGCTCAGGTCATGATCCCAGGGTCCTGGGATCGAGCCCCACATCGGGCTTCCTGCTCAGCGGGAAGCCTGCTTCTCCCTCTCCCACTCCCCCTGCTTGTGTTCCCTCCCTTGCTGTGTCTCTCTCTGTCAAATAAATAAATAAAATATTTTGGGAAAAAAAAAAAGAATTGTTGTTATCCCAATTTTATGCATAAAGACAGGCACAGAGGTACATAGGCTTACCCAAATTCCCATAGCTATGAGATGCCAGAATCTCTCTCTCTCTTTTTTAAAGACTTTATTTATGTATCTGTCAGTGAGAGACAGAGAGCACAAGCAGGGGGAGGGGCAGACGGTGAAGGAGAAGCAGGCTCTCCACTGAGCAAGAAGTCCGACGTGGGGCTGGATCCCAGGACCCTGGGATCACGACCTGAGCCGAAGGCAGACACTTAACTGACCGAGCCACCGAGGCGTCCCAGAACTCAATCTCTTAACCAATAGGCCATACTGCTTGAGAGGTCAGTGTCATATGAGGACTTCAGCTGGCACATTAGAAAGAAGGGTAGAGATTCTCTCTCTTTCTGGAGTTCTTTAAGAGAATGCCAATTTTCCATCTCAGAGTGAGACTTCTAGCCCCCGTCATATATACTAAATTAGAATTTTGAGGGTTGGAACTCAGAAATTTGCATTTTAATTAATTCTAAATGCTACCCACTAATGTTTGAATAGCACAGATGTGAGCCCTCACAGTATGGAGCCAAGAGGCCAGACTCTGAATTCCTCCAATATTAACTGCAACAGTAACAGTAACAATAACAACAACAACAACAATAATAATAGTACCATTTCTTGAGTGACTTCTCTGGGACAGACATTATATTAGGTGTTTGCACTAGAGCTTACACATTGGTGGTGGCTAAGAGACTGACATAAATAAGTAAAATATAAAACATGTTAGACAGTGCTACATTCTATGGAGGAAATTGAGGCAGGGAAAGTGTATGAGGCATGCCTGGGGACAATGGGATGCAGTAGTAAGCAGCATTTCCAGGGAAGCCTTCACCACGAAGGGAATATTTCAGCAAAGGCTTGAAGGAGGTGAGGGAGTGGATCATGGGGGTTTCTGGGGGAAGAACTTTCCAGGGAGAATTTCAGCAAGTGAACAGTCCTTGAAGCAGGACTGTTTGAGTGGCCGTCATAGGTTGGGTAAGGAGGCATGATGATGGCAATGCAGTCAGAGGGGCCACCAAAGCCCTTTTAGGCAACTGGACATCTTTCTTTACCTTTTACTCTGAGTGAGAAGGGACACCACTGGAGGGTTCTGAGCTGAGAAATCATATGCCACGATTGATGTTTTCACAGGAACATTCTAGCTCGTTCATGGAGAGTAGACTATAGAAGGACAAGGCATGAGGTAGAGCAACAATTATAACTGCTGCAGTGGTGCAATGAAGGAGGAAAGAAAAGTTTTATTCAACAGACATTGGGTAGCTCATCAAAAATCTGAGAGGTCGGGAGGGGAGCAAGATGGCAGAGGAGTAGGAGACCTGGATTTCGTCTGGTCTCAGGAATTCAGCTGGATAGGGATCAAAACATTCTGAACACCTACAAACTCAACAGGAGATCGAAGAAAAGAATAGCAACAACTCTCTGAACAGAAAAGCGACCACTTTCTGGAAGGTAGGATGTGAGGAGAAGTGAATCTGAGGCGATATTCGGGAGGATAGATGACGGGGGAGGGGGCCTCCGTCGGCCACTTCTGGCAAGTGATAGAGCAGCGGAGCATAAAATCGGAACTTTTAGAAGTCTGCTCCACTGTGGGACGTCGCTCCGATGGCTAAGCGGGGGGTGGAACCCTCGTGGGACAATGTGGTCTCAGGACCCTCGGGGTCACAGAAAGACCGGGGGTGCCTGAGTGCGGCAGAGCTCCCAGGTATCGGAGCAGGGAAGCCGGCCGCAGAGACGGAGCCGAGTCACAGGCTCTTAGCTCGGGGTTGCCATAAACCGTGATCCGCGGCACAGTCGGGCCACTGCTCCTCCAGCAGGGACCCAACAAGCGGCAGATCCAGGGAGACTCCCCTTCCTCCCCCGGGAGGAGCAACGTGGGAGCGCACCGCGGGGATCTGCTGGGTTTGGAGACTCCACACCGAGTCGGGTGCCAGAGATAGAAATGCTCGGTCACAGGCCGGGTGAGCACAGAGTGCGGCCAGAGACCGGGGAGACGGGAGTGACTGACTGCTTTACTCTGGGGGCGCACTGAGGAGTGGGGCCCCGAGTTCTCGGCTCCTCTGGGCGGAGATTGGGAGGCCACCATTTTGACTCTCGTCCTCCAGCTGCATGGAAAGCTTGCAGGGAACAAAAGCTCCCAAGAGCAAACCCGAGCAGATTACTTAGCCCGAACCGGGCAAGGGCGGGGCAATTCCGCCTCCGGCAAAGACTTTTGGAAACCACGGCAACAGGCCCCTCACCCAGAAGATCAGCGAGAACAGCCAGCCAAGACCAAGTTTACCCATCAATGAGAACGGCAGAACTCCAGCACTAGGGGAATACTGCACACAGAATCCATGGCTTTTTTACCACGATTCTTTAGTCTTTCAAAGTTAATTTTTTTTTTTAACTGTCCTTTTTTTTTTTTTTGAATTTTTCTTTTTCCCTTTTTCAACCAACATCTTATCAATCCCTTTTTTAAAAAACATTTTTATTTTTCATTTTTAGAGTCATATTCTATCCCTTCATAGTAGTTACCCTTATTTTGGCATATATATATAAGTTGTTCTCTCTTTAATATTTTGAGATAGTTTCTTCTAACAGATCAAAATATACCCTAAATCTCTAGTGTATGGTTTTGTTCTACTCTCCTGCCTGATCACATTCTCTCCCTTTTCTTTCTTTTCTTTTTTTTAAATCTTCTTTTCTTTTTTCAAACAACTTATCAATTCCTTTTATAAAATTTTTTATAATTTTCATCTTTACAGTCATATTCCATCCTTCCATCATATCAACCCTTATTTTTGTACATATATAAGTTTCTCTTTCTTTAAAATTTTGGGAGGCACTTTCTTCTAACAGACCAAAATACACCCAAAATCTAGTGTGTGGCACTGATCTATGTACCAGCCTGATCATATTTGATCATATTCTGTTTTTTTTTGTTTTGTTCTTTTTTTTTCTGTTTTTATCTTTTTCTTTTTCTTTCTTTTGCTTTTTCTTTTATCTTTCTTTCCCTTTCTTTTTCCCCCGGCTTCAGGTCTTTTCTGATTTGTTTAGAGTATATTTTCTGGGGACGTTGTTACCCTGTTAGCATTTTGTTCTCTATTTCATCTATTTTCCTCTGGACAAAATGACAAGATGGAAAAAATCACCTCAACAAAAAAAACAAGAGGTAGTACCGACTGCCAGGGACCTACTCAATACAGACATTAGTATGATGTCGGATCTAGAGTTCAGAATCATCACTTTAAAGATACTAGCTGGGCTTGAAAAAAGCATGGAAGTTATTAGAGAAACACTTTCTGGAGAAATAAAACAACTAAAATCTAACCAAGTCGAAATCAAAAAGGCTATTAATGAGGTGCAATCACAAATGGGGGCGCTAACTGCTAGGATAAATGAGGCAGAAGAAAGAATCAGTGAAGACCAAATGTTGGAAAATAAAAAAGCTGAGAAAAAGAGAGATAAACAACTACTGGATCACGAGGGCAGAATTCGAGAAATAAACAATACCATAAGACGAAACAACATTAGAATAATTGGGATCCCAGAAGAAGAAGAAAGAGAGAGAGGGGCAGAAGGTATATTGGAGCAAATTATAGCAGAGAACTTCCCTAATTTGGGGAAGGAAACAGGCATCAAAATCCAGGAGGCACAGAGAACCCCTCTCAAAATCAATAAAAAAAGTCAACACCCCAACATCTAATAGTAAAACTTATGAGTCTCAGAGACAAAGAGAAAAATCCTGAAAGCAGCTTGGGAGAAGAGATCTGTAACCTACAATGGTAGAAACATTAGATTGGGAACAGATCTATCCACAGAGACCTGGCAGGCCAGAAAGGACTGGCATGATATATTCAGAGCACTAAACAAGAAAAATATGCAGCCAAGAATACTATATCCAGCTAGGCTGTCATTGAAAATAGAAGGAGAGATAAAAAGCTTCCAGGACAAACAAAAACTAAAGGAATTTGCAGACACGAAACCAGCCCTACAAGAAATATTGAAAGGGGTCCTCTAAGCAAAGAGAGCCTAAAAGCAACATAGACCAGAAAGGAACACAGACAATATACAGTAACAGTCACCTTACAGGCAATACAATGGCACTAAATTCATATCTTTCAATAGTTACCCTGAATGTCAATGGGCTAAATGCCCCAATCAAAAGACACAGGCTATCAGATTGGATAAAAAAACAAGACCCATCGATACGCTGTCTGCAAGAGACTCATTTTAGACCCAAAGACACCCCCAGATTGAAAGTGAGGGGGTGGAAAGCCATTTACCATGCTAATGGACACCAAAAGAAAGCTGGGGTGGCAATCCTTATATCAGACAAAGTAGATTTTAAACCAAAGACTGTAATAAGAGATGAGGAAGGACAGTATATCCTACTTAAAGGGTCTATCCAACAAGAAGATCTAACAATTGTAAATATCTATGCCCCTAACATGGGAGCAGCCAATTATATAAGGCAATTAATAACAAAAGCAAAGAAACACATTGACAACAATACAATAATAGTGGGGGACTTTAACAGCCCCCCTCACTGAAATGGACAGATCATCTAAGCAAAAGATCAACAAGGAAATAGACTTTAAATGACACACTAGACCAAATGGACTTCACAGACATATTCAGAACATTCCATCCCAAAGCAACGGAATACACATTCTTCTCTAGTGCCCATGGAACATTCTCCAGAATCGATCACATCCTAGGTCATAAATCAGGTCTCAACCACTACCAAAAGATTGGGATCATTCCCTGCCTATTTTCAGACCACAATGCTTTGAAACTAGAACTCAATCACAAGAGGAAAGTCAGAAAGAACTCAAATACATGGAGGCTAAAGAGCATCCTACTAAAGAATGAATGGGTCAACCAGGAAATTAAAGAATTCAAAAAATTCATGGAAACCAATGAAAATGATAACACAACTGTTCAAAATCTTTGGGATGCAGCAAAAGCAGTCCTAAGAGGCATATATAGCAATACAAGCCTTTATACAAGTATACAAGTATATAGCAATACAAGCCTTTCTCAAGAAACAAGAAAGGTCTCAAGTACACAACCTAACCCTACACCTAAAGGAGCTGGAGAAAGAACAGCAAATAAAGCCTAAACCCAGCAGGAGAAGAGAAATAAGAAAGATCAGAGCAGAAATCAATGGAATAGAAATCAAAAGAACAGTAGAACAGATCAACGAAACCAGGAGCTGGTTCTTTAAAAGAATTAACAAGATTGATAAACCCCTGGCCAGACTTATCAAAAAGAAAAGAGAAATGACCCAAATCTACAAAATCATGAATGAAAGAAGAGAGATCACAACCGACACCAAAGAAATACAAACAATCATAAGAAAATATTATGAGCAACTCTATGCCAGCAGATTAGATAACCTGGAAGATATGGATGCATTCCTAGAGATATATCAACTACCAAAACTGAACCAAGAAGAAATAGAAAACCTGAACAGACCTATAACCACTAAGGAAATTGAAGCAGTCATCAAAAATCTCCCAACAAACAAAAGCCCAGGGCCAGATGGCTTCCCAGGGGAATTCTACCAAACATTTAAAGAAGAATTAATACCTATTCTTCTGAAACTGTTCCAAAAAATAGAAATGGAAGGAAAACTTCCAAACTCGTTTTATGAGGCCACCATTACCTTGATCCCCAAATCAGACAGAGATCCCATCAAAAAGGAGAATTACAGACCAATATCCTTGATGAACATGGATGCAAAAATTCTCAACAAAATACTAGCCAATAGGATCCAAGAGTACATTAAAAGGATTATTCACCACGACCAAGTGGGATTTATCCCTGGGCTGCAAGGTTGGTTCAACATCTGCAAATCAATCAACGTGATACAATACATTAACAAAAGAAAGAACAAGAATCATATGATCCTCTCAGTAGATGCAGAAAAAGCATTTGACAAAGTACAGCATCCTTTTTTGATCAAAACTCTTCAGAGTATAGGCATAGAAGGTACATACTTCAATATCATAAAAGCCATCTATGAAAAACCCACAGCGAATATCATTCTCAATGGGGAAAAACTGAGAGCTTTCCCCCTAAGGTCAGGAACGTGGCAGGGATGTCCACTATCACCACTGCTATTCAACATAGTATTAGAAGTCCTAGCCACAGCAATCAGACAACAAAAAGAAATCAAAGGCATCCAAATCGGCAAAGACGAAGTCAAACTCTCACTCTTTGCAGATGATATGATACTTTATGTGGGAAACCCAAAAGACTCCACCCCAAAACTGCTAGAACTCATACAGGAATTCAGTAAAGTGGCAGGATATAAAATCAACGCACAGAAATCAGTGGCATTCCTATACACCAACAACAAGACAGAAGAAAGAGAAATTAAGGAGTTGATCCCATTTACAATTGCATCCAAAACCATAA
This sequence comes from Phoca vitulina, assembly GCF_004348235.1. Taxonomy (NCBI): domain Eukaryota; kingdom Metazoa; phylum Chordata; class Mammalia; order Carnivora; family Phocidae; genus Phoca; species Phoca vitulina. The sequence continues at coordinate 54,537,979 of NW_022589709.1, forward strand.
GATACCTGGGAATAAATCTAACCAAGGAGGCAAAGGATCTGTACTCAGAAAACTATAAAATACTCATGAAAGAAATTGAGGAAGACACAAAGAAATGGAAAAACGTTCCATGCTCATGGATTGGAAGAACAAATATTGTGAAGATGTCAATGCTACCTAGAGCAATCTACACATTCAATGCAATCCCCATCAAAATACCATCCACTTTTTTCAAAGAAATGGAACAAATAATCCTAAAATTTGTATGGAACCAGAAAAGACCCCGAATAGCCAGAGGAATGTTGAAAAAGAAAAGCAAAGCTGGTGTCATCACAATTCCGGACTTCCAGCTCTATTACAAAGCTGTCATCATCAAGACAGTATGGTACTGGCATAAAAACAGACACATAGATCAATGGAATAGAATAGAGAGCCCAGAAATGGACCCTCAACTCTACAGTCAACTAATCTTTGACAAAGCAGGAAAGAATGTCCAATGGGAAAAAGACAGTCTCTTCAACAAATGGTGTTGGGAAATTGGACAGCCACATGCAGAAGAATGAAACTGGACCGTTTCCTTACACCACACACAAAAATAGACTCAAAATGGTTGAAAGACCTCAATGTGAGACAGGAGTCCATCAAAATCCTAAAGGAGAACACAGGCAGCAACCTCTCTGACCTCAGCTGCAGCAACTTCTTCCTAGAAACATCACCAAAGGCAAGGGAAGCAAGGGCAAAAATGAACTATTGGGACTTCATCAAGATAAAAAGCTTTTGCACAGCAAAAGAAACAGTCAACAAAACCAAAAGACAACCGACAGAATGGGAGAAGATATTTGCAAATGACATATCAGATAAAGGGCTAGTATCCAAAATCTATAAAGAACTTATCAAACTCAACACCCAAAGAACAAATGATCCAATCCAGAAATGGGGAGAAGACATGAACAGACATTTTTCCAAAGAAGACATCCAAATGGCCAACAGACACATGAAAAAGTGCTCAACGTCGCTCGGCATCAGGGAAATCCAAATCAAAACCTCAATGAGATACCAGCTCACACCAGTCAGAATGGCTAAAATTAACAAGTCAGGAAAGGACAGATGTTCGCGGGGATGCGGAGAAAGGGGAACCCTCCTACACTGTTGGTGGGAATGCAAGCTGGTGCAACCACTCTGGAAAACAGTATGGAGGTTCCTCAAAAAGTTGAAGATAGAGCTACCATATGATCCAGCAATTGCACTACTGGGTATTTACCCCAAAGATACAAATGTAGGGATCCGAAGGGGTACGTGCACCCCGATGTTTATAGCAGCAATGTCCACAATAGCCAAACTGTGGAAAGAGCCAAGATGTCCATCGACAGATGAATGGATAAAGAAGAGGTGGTATATATATACAATGGAATATTATGCAGCCATCAAAAGGAATGAGATCTTGCCATTTGCAACGACGTGGACGGAACTGGAGGGTGTTATGCTGAGCGAAATAAGTCAATCAGAGAAAGACATGTATCATATGATTTCACTGATATGAGGAATTCTTAATCTCAGAAAACAAACTGAGGGTTGCTGGAGTGGGGGTTGGGGTGGGAAGGATGGGATGGCTGGGTGATAGACACTGGGGAGGGTATGTGCTATGGTGAGCGCTGTGAATTGTGCAAGACTGTTGAATCACAGATCTGTACCTCTGAAACAAATAATACATTATATGTTAAGAAAAAAAAAAAGAAGAAGAAAATAGCAGGAGGGGAAGAATGAAGGGGGGGAATCGGAGGGGGAGAAGAACCATGAGAGACAATGGACTCTGAAAAACAAACTGAGGGTTCTAGAGGGGAGGGGGGTGGGAGAATGGGTTAGCCTGGTGATGGGTATTAAAGAGGGCACGTTCTGCATGGAGCACTGGGTGTTATGCACAAACAATGAATCATGGAACACTGCATCAAAAACTAATGATGTATGGTGATTAACATAACAATAAAAAATTAAAAAAAAAATCTGAGAGGTTGGAAAGCCAGCTCCCCCATAGTGTGGAGCTGGCTCTCCACTGCCCTTCCACGGTCTGCACGCCTCTTCAGTGCTGTGCCTGCACCGCAATGCTGCTCCTGCTGGACCCATCTGCTAGAACCTCTGCCCAACGCCATCATGCATCCCTTCTGCTCACTGAGCTTCTGATTCTGTCTGGAGGTTACCTGTGATCAGTGATGCCGGCATCAGGTATCTATATCTCTGTCCCAGCTGCAAGGGCAGCAGGCAAAATGAGTATCTGACACTCCTAGCTTCTACAGTGGAAGTGGGTGATGCCCAAACACAGGACAGGGATTCAGAATAATTGGCCAAAAAGGAATGACAAGTGTCCAGCCCTGGTGGCTTCCTTCTGTTCCTTCCTTAGTCCTTGTGCTTCTGCCTAATTGTGCACCAAATGGCAGTATGGGGTGAGCCTTCCTGGCTTTTTCCACAATGGTGGTAGCAATAGAATGTCAGTGTTCTCATAGTTATCCACACTACAGCCTCACAATGCTCGTGAGTCAGCTACATAATATGAGTCATGTTGTGATGTTACTTCCATGCTGTTCCATCACTTGATAACATTTTACCTATTCCTTCGTTGAAGGCATATTAATTCTCTCCTGCTCCTTTCTTATCACTGTAACTGACAGCTCAGAATGGTGACTAGATGGGGAAATTGAAAAGAGATGTGTCAGGGCATCAGGGAAAAGTAATAAACACCCTGGCATTCTCACGGTTTTCAATATTTTGACCTCAATCACTTGGTCATCAGATGACTCATATTATTTAATGAATCCAACATGTGAGATAAATGGAATTTAGAATCTGCCATTCCTCACTCACCTTAGAGAGACTTGACAACCAGGCATTGTGTCACATTCCTTAAAGACCCCTTTCTCTCCTCCAGCCCATTTTCTGTTTACATTCAATATCAATAGGTACTGATGAGCTAAGAGAAATTTGCATGACTTTCAATCAAACCAGAAGCTGAAATGGCCCAAAAAGACTAATTTGTCTCCCCTACTGGCAAAATTATTTACTCAAAAATTAATATTTGCCAATAGTTATTAGAGAGTATATTTCTCTCTTCCCCTTTTATTTGATATTATGTTTTCAATTTTTACCCCTTGCTTATAGCTTTCGGTGTTGTTAGTAAAACCTTGAGGGGATTTTAGTAGGCACTTGCCCCAATAAAACAAACTGGGGAGCTGTTAAAAATGCCTACAGCTGGGCTCACTCAAGACCAAATTAATTAGACCCTCCAAGGACCAGTTACCCCACTCCCCCTTCATTCTAATGTGCACCCAGGGGCTGAGAAACCCTGGTTTAGACTGGATATTGAATCAAAGAACATCCAAGTGGTGGCTCAGCTGGTAACTGAACTTGACTCAGACTAGACATAGGGATATATCAGGTATAAAAATAGTGTAGGCTTTATGACAGGAAGGGATAAAGTACTAACTTGGGGCTGTGAGGGGTAAAGTGGTGAGGCTGCAGGGAGAGCTGGTGTTTCCTTCCATGGTCATGCTGTTCTGTTCCTGAAGAAGAACTGAAAAGCTGAATTTCACCCAAGGGTAGAATTAGCCTAAAATACAGGCAGATGACGGTGTCAAATAAATCAAACAAGATGGAAGAAAATGGGTCAGAGAGGGTGGGCTTTTCAGGGGCTAGAGGGAGACCTTCGGGGATGATAACAGAGAACTCTCTCTCAGGTTATGCAAGGCTTCGGGTTGCAAGGCAATGCTGCAGTGAAGGTGGCATCCTGAGAAGTCGGGCTCTCGGAAGCAGCAGTGGCAGAAGCTGTAATGAGGACCTGCAGGCCTGGGAGCAGTGGTATAGACGATGGGGCCTGTCCCGGCTGCTGAAGCAGGAGGATCTCCTGGGAGCACCTGGTGGTGTAATTTGGGAAGCCTTCCTGGCTTCACTGCCTCCAAACCCTATTCCCCAGCCTTCCTAGAGATTGTGGTCCCTCAGCATTCCTTAATAATAAACGGCTGCTGTGTTGATGAAGCCTATGGGGTAAGTGCATGCTTACAGCGAAGAATCTGAACAATACATATACATTCTTATTTAATACTCATTCAACTCAACAAGACAGAAAATATTATTCCTACTTGACAGTGAGAATCAGAGAATTGACGAAGCTTGTCTAAGACCAGCCAGCCATTAAAGGGCAAGACTGAAGTCAAATTGCCATGTGAACGATCTCTGAGCCCATGTCCTTTCCTCTGTGTAGACCCTGGAAAGGAGCCACATATGCTGCACAGTGGAAGTCTGAGTATCTTTTTTTTTTTTAAGATTTATGTATTTATTATTTGAGAGAGAGCACACGTGCGTGTGCGTGCTTGCACTTGATGCATGGTCGGGGAGGGCAGAGGGAAAGGGAGAGAGAGCATCTCAGGCAGATTTCCCCTGAGCATGGAGCCTGACATGGGGCTCGATCTTATAACCCTGAGATCATGACTTGAGCCAAAACCAACAGTCGGACGCTTAACCCACTGAGCCACCCCAGCACCCCAAAGTTTGAGTGTCTTTGACTTGACTTCCTTCTCCTTCATGGTTCAGCTGAGGGAAATGACCTGGGGCTCAAGGTTGCCTAAAATGCGCTAATCAACATCTACTTGTTATTAAAGTTATTGAACAAACGTGGGCTCTGACTGGATGCGTCTATGGGTTTGTGTTTTTGTACTTTATATTTTCCTAGCAAAAAGTCTTCCTGAAAAATTTCTTGCTTTTCAGTGCTGAACTTAAGGAGAAGGGATTTTTCCTATACCCAGCCAGTATTAGAGAGGTTACATGTTATGACCTGGGGACCTGGTTCTAGAGGAGCTCGGGCAGGTAGTGAGTGTCCATGAGGAAAGAAGCCAGGGGTCACTGCTGGCTCCTCTTCATGATGACTGCCCACAGATGTGACCCACCCATGACCTCCAGAAACATGCATATAGACCCAAAACCACTGTAACCAGATCAGCTCTATCCAGTAAACCGACTCTAGTTCTCTTTGGAAAGTCCCTGCGTTTGAAAACTGGGAGGGACCTTAGAAATCTCATTTGGCACATGAGAACACCAGTCCAGAAGGACTTTTCTAAAGTCACCCACTTAGTAGCCGGCGAGGATCATTGCTTTGGGTTGAACACGACAGAAACTACAGAAGCACTTGATAAAAAAAGAAAGCTTAAGAAAAAAGAGCATATGGCTCTTTAGGTGTTTCACGATTTAACTGGGGACACATATTACTGAGATGAAAAATCGTGTGAACTGTTGAAAGTGCTGCAGCAATTAAGGGGTGGGGGATCCCAAGGAGGCAAGGTGGTCAGAAGAGGCTTCAGGGGAAGTAGAGGGGCTACTAGGAGAGCCCCAAGGCCAGCTCTGGGAGAAGAGGAACAGAGAGCAGCCAGCATCTCTCTCCTGGCCTGAGGAAGGGGCAGAGCCTCTCCCTCCTACCCCACCTCTGCCCGAAAGCCCTGGGTTCTGGAGCAAAGTTGGTTAAAGCTGGGAAGATGATTCTACAGAGTGACCCCTCATTCTCCCAGGGAGTACATTCTCAGCCTCTGGGTGCGGAGTGGCTTAGGATCTGCCTCGGCTTCCTCTCCTCCCCCATGCTCCCACCCTGATCACATTGCTGTTGCTTTAGCCTGGAGGATACCGCAGAAGGCCCAGAACATGCAGCCTTTTCCAGTTAACTGAGGCTGGGGATGGGGGCGGGTAGCAAGTAGAGAGCCGGCACTCCCCTCCCATGTCCCCCACGCTGCCTGCTCTTCTTTATCCCTGCCCTGCCTGGTCCCAAGTGCATGGAGGGCCGGGACTGCAGCCCTGCACACAGTTGGGTCTGCCTGGGCACTGCAGTCGGTCCTCTTAAGAAGCAGATCTTGCAACTGAAGGTGGCACTTTCAAATCCCAGTTTCATTATATATTTGTGTTTCCTGTCTACTGGACCCAGCTAACTGCTAGTCATGCTGCAAGGGTGGTGCGGGGGGAAGATGCATTCATCCTTATTCAATTTATTTATTCACAGTAGCTATGATATTGAAAGAATAGGCTCACAATATAAAATCCAGGAAAAGAACTATCCAAAGAATGGGAACAAAACAAGCAGGAAACACAGCCAATATTCCAGAAAGCTGAAGGGGCATCATTCCCCTGCTTTGCTGCCTCGGCCTCCTCTGCGAGGCAGAAGGGCTGGAGCCTCCGCCTCCACTCCCCTTGCTCTCCAGTTTGCATGAGAAAATAGTCTCAGCCAGTTGGCCAAGTTTTGCTTGGTTTTGCATTTCAGAGCCCTCCCTTAGGACCCCAAGGCCCTTCTAGGATTGAAAGAAAGCTTTTTCCTCTGAAGTTTTCATTCATTCATTCATTCCACAAATACTTACTGAGTGACTAATATGTGCCAGGCATTGTTGTAATGAACAAACCTAATATATTTGCCTTCATAAGAATTTGCATTCTCGTGGAGGAAAGAGAAAATAAGGAACCTAATAAATAAGGGAATCACATGTTAGAAGGTGATGTAACAATACAGATAAGTGGGTATGAGGGATCAGAGTGTGGTGGGTTCCAGTTTAACATAAGGTGGCCTGGGGAGCACCCCAGACGACCACACAATGGAAATCGGCCAGGTGGAAATTAGGCCAAGTGCAGATTAGTGCCTCTGTCCCGGGGCAGGCTCTTAGGAGCACTTCTTTGTGTTCACAGATTTGCACAGAGTTGGAGACCCTTACAGAGAGGCTTTTACTTCTAGAATAGGATGGGAGGTGAACCATAAATTATTCATATTTAAACATTTTAATTTATAACTGGAAGTGTGTACCTCTAATCCTCTTCATTTATTTCACCCATCCCCCCACCTACTTCTCTGGCAACTATCAGTTTGTTCTCCGTGCTTAAGAGTGTAATTTTTGGGGTGTAATTTGGGGTGTAATTTTTGGGGTGCCTGGCTGGCTCAGTCACTAAAGCATGTGTCTCTTGATCTCAGGGTCATGAATTTGAGCCCCATGATGGGTGTAGAGATTACTTTAAGAAAAAAGAGAGTTTAGTTTTCTTGTTTGTTCATTTGTTTAGTTTCTTAGATTCCACATGTAAGTGAAATCATATGGTATTTATCTTTCTCTAACTTATTTCACTTTGTATAATACCCTGTAGGTATGTATGTATATATATATATATATATATATATATATATATATATATATATCTCACAGCTTCTTTATCAATTCTTTATTGATGGACACATGAGCTTCCATTTCTTGACTGATTACTAGTATTGAAATTGAATCAGTAATCAATAAATTCCCAACAAACAAAATCTAGGACCAGATGGCTTCACAGATGAATTCTACCAAACATTTAAAGAAGAGTTAATACCTATTTTTCTCAAACTATTCCAAAAAATACAAGAGGAAGGAAGACTTCTAAATTAATTCTATGAGGCCAGCATTATCCTGATACCAAAACCAGACAAAGACACTACAAAAAAAAAGAAAGAAAGAAAGAAAGAAAGAAAAAACTATAGGCCAATATCCATGATTAACATAGATGCTGAAATCCTCAACAAAATATTAGCAAACTACATACAACAATACATTAAAAAAAAATGATTCACCACGATCAAGGGGGATTTATTCCAGGGATACAAGTGTGGTTCAATATTTGCAAATCAATCAACGTGATACAGCACATTAACAAGAAAAAAGATAAAAACCATATGATCATCAATAGATACAGAAAAAGCATTTGACAAAATACAACATCTGTTGGTGATAAAAACCCTCAACAAAGTGGGTTTGGAGGGAACAGAAATTAAGAAAACAATCCCATTTACAATGGCACCAAAAAAGATAAAATACCTAGGAAAAAATTTAACCAAGGAGATGAAAGTCTTATAGTCTGAAAACTGTAAGACAATGATGAAAGCAACTGAAGATCACACAAACAAATGTAAAGATATACCATGCTCATGGATTGGAAGATGTAAAATGTCCATACTACTCAAAGCAATCTACAGATTCAATGCAATCCCTATCAAAAAACCAATTGCTCATCTTTTAATAGGACATTACAGCTCTGACTTCCCCAGCTTCCATGCCTAGCCTCTAAAGAGCTGGAAAAAGAGTTGTGATTTCTGATAAGAGGTAGGAAGTTAGGGGAGGGAAAAGATAAAAAAATACAAAGAGTTCTGTGCTGAGATAGACACAGGGGTTCTGAGGTTGGCTTGTGAGAAAGCTAGTGTAAGATGGTGGGTCCAGTTTTAGGGTAGGAAAAACCTCTATTTGGTGTGAAGTCAAGAAACACTTTTTAATAATCCTAAATTAGATTTTTCAGCTGGGTTGATAACAATTAACATTGCTAGTGTTTACTGAGTGCTTACTTTGTAACAGGCATTGTACATGGGTTTCAGAGGTAACCTCCTAGTCTCTGGTTTTTCTTCAACTAGAATGTGCTATAAGCTCCCTAAGAAAGAGAACTTGGTTCTATTCACTGTTGTGCCTGAACAAATTCCTGGCACATAAATGGTACTCACTGAATGGATGAATGGTTGCATGGAGAAGAGTTTCAAGGTACTCCTACTGTGGGCCTTACAGTAAGATGCTAAGGAGGTTTTAGGCCCTTCATAATTTTCATAGTACAGCAAACATAATAATATTCCTCATTCTTCTTATTGCTAACCACTCTGCATATGACTCTAGGCCTCATGAGGGTTGGTGTTTCTTCTTTTTCCTGTGTTTACTACCTTCCCCTGCCCCATGGTGGATGAGTGGATAGAGGAAGAAAAAGGAGAGTGGAAAAGAAAACCTTATCTTGACATTCATGCATCACCTCATTTAGTTCTTATGACAACCTATTTTACAAAAGAGGAAACAGATTTAGAAAGGTTAGGTAGTTGCTGAGGTATCATGGCAAGTTAATGCCAAGGAGCTTCAGACTCTAGAGCTGTGCTTTTACCCAGTGCGCTGGCTGGTGGGACAAAAAATGCATGATCTCTATTTTGCATTGTTCCCATTTTCCTGCTCACCCCACCTCCAGGGATAGGGCAGTGTTTAGGGCAGGGGGAACTTTGCTCTTTGGAGGAATGTTTAAAAACATGCCAAATCCTTGGAGCACCTGGGTAGCTCAGTCAGTTAAGCGTCTGCCTTCGGCTCAGGTCATGATCCCAGGGTCCTGGGATTGAGCCCCGCATTGGGCTCCCTGCTCAGCGGGAAGCCTGCTTCTCCCTCTCCCACTCCCCCTGCTTGTGTTCCCTCTCTTGCTGTCTCTCTCTGTCAAATAAATAAATAAAATCTAAAAAAAAAAAAAAAAAAGCATGCCAAATCCTTTAACAATGAATTCAAAACAAGAGACCACATTATTTTATTTCCTGGAACTGGGTTGAATTCATTATTGCTTACCGTTGGCTCATTGCTTGAGGACTATTGGGACAGAAAGATAATTTGGGGGCAGGGTTTAGGTTACCACTGCTTGGTCTGTTTACCTCCTTTGAGGTTGTCGAGGAACAAGGGTTCATTAGTGCCTGTTATGTACTCCATGCTAAGCAAGTCACTGAGCGAGGAGGACCAGAATGGATGAAAATAGCAGTAGAAATCCTCCTACCCAATTTGACTGCACTGATGGCTGGTAGTGATTGAGGAAAACATTTTTAAAAATGATACCACCTAAAAAGTTTTAATTTTACAGATATAAGTAGATTAATATGTAAACACATGAGTACATATAAATATGTATACATGTAAATTCATTTGCCGTCTTTTCATGAAGGCTAAGACCTTTGCTTTGATTATGGACTGGCTCACTGAAGTTCTGTATTGTCTTTCTGGAATAAATCATACTCATAGAGAATCCTCTACCATTTCCAGTTTTGATTTCTTTCAAGTGAATCAACAACTTAAAGACAATTTTTAAGCAAGCTGAGTGCAGAATACTTCTAGGTTTTTCAGGTATTTTCCCCTAGTCTTTTAGAACTGTCTTTATCACACCTAATTTGATAGTGAGGTTTTTGTATGTGTGAAATTCAACTTTATGAGTCTTTTCAAAGCATTCAAATTAGTTTTTGTAGAAACATTAATTTTTTTCTATTCATATGTTTTGAGTTTACCTATGAATTAATTATAAAATTATAATAAAAGCACTCCTGGTATAAACAGATAAGGGAACAGACGTGGCTGATCCTTGGCAAGCTGAGTGACATAGAAGTTGGAACTGAAGACTCCCTGATGATTTATAAGTAAGCAAGGCTAGGAGGAAGCAGTAATTATGATGAAGCAGATAAAGGGCTGACTGAGGCAAGGCTAAGGAGCCAGTATGCAGAGAGAAGCAGGGTCTGTGGGGATCCTGTGATCCAGAAAGAAGGAACAGCTAATTGCTTAAGTCATCTTACTTCCTGATAGCTTTCCAGTTCTAAATTGTGTTCTGATAACATGGATTTTTTCAGAAACTTCCTTTTTTTCCTAGGGTCCTGAGTGGGTGTTTGGCCTTTAAAGCCCAAAAGATGGAAGTACAACGGGGACCCTTACTGAATACTGTGTAGAGGCCCTCAGAAGACTGAGGTGTTTGGGGCAGGAGGCACCAACACCGAGGGCTTCAAGTCTGCTCTGCTCTTTCAGCTGCTGCTACCTTTCCTTGGTTGTCTTCTGGGTTTCCCTAAGCCCCTTCTCCTCTCTCATGGGGACTCTATTTCTTCCTGAATAATCTTCATTTCTAGGCTTCGCTCTGGCTTCTCTTTTTTTGCCACTTGCTTCTCTTTTTTCATCACTTTTCTCTACTCCTTCTGTTTTTCTCCCACCTAATTCTCCATGCCTGGCTTTTATTACCTTTAGAGGTCCTGCTCTCCTGGGCATGCTCTGTTGTCTGGGGGAAGAACTGGTTGCCTGGTGTCTTCTGTAACCTTCAAGGTTTGAATCTTTCCAGAGTGTTCACTCCCAGAGGCTTTTGGGGATATTTTCAGGTTTGCAGATATTGTGGAGAATAGGGAATACCAGATGTCAGAATAATCTCAGTTGGCTCTTAATGCATTATTATTATTATTATTTGGCAGCAAAATCTTGCCTTTGGAGTCCGCTGCTTATTTTAAAATTAGTTTGCATTCCATGAACTCAAAGACCAGTTGAGCTGTAGGGGGCAAATGACCCAAGATGTTTGTTGTGCTAAATTTCAAGAGAAAGTCAACCCAAATTAAAAATTGACCTTAAGTAATGAACAGAATAGTTAGATAATTAAGAACTGATGATACTGCTGATTCTAATACTATCTAGAAAACACCTGAACACAGTATAAACAAGCAAAATAGAATAATTCAGAGGGAGAATTTTAAACATTCCAAATACCAGGTAAGCAAATATCCTAGCAGGGAATCTCTTATAGTCCATTTTCTTGAGAGACTGGAAAACCTATCCTTTGTCTAGTTTCTGGATTCCCATGGGTCTTTTATATCTGACATAAAGGTAAAACTAAGCATCACAGGTTGGCCTATTTAATAGCATGAGAAAATAAAGTGACCTAACATCTTTAAAATACCACTTTCTCCTCCACATGGTTTTAGAAAGAAAGTGTAGAGCAAATTGGTTCAGAGCTTAGCTTTCCATCTCCCCTTTCCCTTCTCTCACTTTAACAAAGTAGAAAAACAGACCTCTCACCCATCCTGGATCTTACTGTGGAGTACTATTATTCTGGAGTGTAAAAGATTTCTGGGCACCAAAAAACCCAAGAATGCATCCCTTCTGAGAGTCACATGAAAGCAAAGCAAAGAAAGTACTGGGAGGAAATATCAAAGTGTGGCTCTTTTTTTCACTCCAGGGAATAGGTCATAGTGAGATTCCATCCATTCATCCATCCACCCATCCACCCATCCATCTACCCATCCATCCATCCATCCATCCATCCATCCATGTAGCTTAGAATTTAAATTTAGTTGTAATGTTTGCCAAGGAATAAGTATTAACAGGTTTATTTGAAATGATAAAAAAAAAAATGGAAAGCAACATCTGAATGAAAGTCTCATTTTGCTAATCGATTTTCAAGAGGACAGCTTTATGAAACATGTAACATGGTGGACATTTTCTATAAATTGTATGAACTAAGCCTGTAGTTTCAAAGTTTAAAAAAATTTAAACTCTTAAACAATTTAAAATATGGCAGAAATTTCATTTTTTGATTTAAATGATGATAAAAATTTTAGATGCCAGCTTAAAAGTGTGTGATTATGTATGTGTTTTCCAAAAATATTTTCCCTGCGTAGCAGAACAAAAGAAAGAATACAACTGCTATAAAGAATAGTTAAGGGAGTGATGGGTTTTTGTTTCAAGAAGATGAAGAGAGGTGGAAATTGTGGAGGGTGTGTAGGGGGAGGTTGTTCTCAAACAATTCACTGCAATTGAATAAATGTTGTAATTATTTACTTTGCGGAGGACAAGCTGCTAAGGGCAGACAGAATTGAGTACATGCTGATGACACTGCCATGTCCTTAAACCAGGTTAATTTTATTAAAAAACATCTATGCCATACATCATTTTGGGAGGAAGTGGGTGCCTAATGAAATAAAAGTAGGGTATCATAACTCAAAAAATGTTATGAATCTTAGGAGTGAACCGCCTTCCTGGTAACAAGGATCAGAGTAACAATGGGCAGCCCTGCATCAAAATTTTAAGATATGATGTGGTTGGGGCACCTGAGTGGCTCAGTCAGTTAAGTGTTGCCTTCAGCTCAGGTCATGATCCTGGGATCCTGGCATTGAGCCCCGCGGCGGGCTCCACACTCAATGGGGAATCTGTTTCTTACCCTTTCCCTCTCCCTCTGCCCCTTCCTCCGCTTGTGCTCTCTCTCTCCCTCAAATATATAAAAATCTTTAAAAGAATAAAATAAAATATGATATGGTATGTGCTAGACTGTTCATGGCAACACTATGCACATGGTCACAAACCAGACCACCCAAATGCCCTGTTCAGTAGAAGGAATATATAAATCCTGCATGTTTAAGCAACAGAATACTTTACAAGAACAAGTGCAAAAGTCAACAAACCACAACTACACACAACATGGTTGGTTCTCACAAACCTAAGTTTGAGTAACAAAAATGACATAAAAGAGTATGTACCATATAATTCTATTTTTTAAGCAAGTTCAGAAATAGGCAAAACAGACTGTCATAGTTAGAGTCAGTAGGGGTCATGGTTATACCTGAGGAGGCAGAGGCTAAAGGGGACATGAGGGGCTCCTGGGGGCTGATGATGCTCCATCTTAGGACCTGGATGTGTATAAACCTGACTGTAATAATTTGTGCAGTTGCATGGACATATGTTACACTTAAATACAATTTTAAAATAAAAAAGCAAAAAACAGCAGGAGTCTAGTGTTAAATTTGTCCTGGGCTAAATGATGGCCTTGCTGGTCTGGATAATTAGACCTAAAGCAGGAAATAGGAATAAAGATGCCTTGGATGGTGGGAAGCTGTTTTGCATAGTTTAGGACACTGGGGTGTGCGTTCAGAGTTCTGCTGTTGCAGCTTCTACTCCGTCAACAGCAAACCATGGTCCTTTTCCTTCTCCCCACCCCAACACAAGAGCTTTCAGACCTCTGGCTCTTATTTAAACTGTAAATCCCATACAATTTGGAACAAATCTGCTGGTTCAGAGGCATGGTCATATTCCATTTCTACACACGTGTTTCCTCAGTTGTCTGTGGTACACACATCCACTCCCTTCACTTTCAGTCAAAACCCAAAGAAGCCATGAGACAGCGGGGCAGTAAGCTTCACCAGCTTGAGGGACCACAGGGATCTCTCCTGTGAAACCTAATGGGAGGGATTCAGGAATTTCAGCTTCTGGACACGTGGTGGGTGATGTTCCAAGCATCACAGGCTGACTCCTCATGTGACTGGCAGGGCCAGGAAGGAGGGAGAAGCCTTTCCTGTGAGCCTCACAGGCTGGGTTACAACGAGGTACATGAGTGGAACGGCTTGGTACAGGCAACGTCGAGAATTCTTTTTCAGAAACGGTGGTGGGCAGATTCAGACCTCTGCTGCTTCACGGTTCTTTGAAAACATGAGAAATGGCCTTCCAGGTTTTCCAGAGGTGCCGTGGCCAGATCCCGACTGGACGCCGGGCCATTACATCAAAGCCACAAGGCTCGGATGGCACATGGCCCCGGCCAGGCCAGCCTGTCTTTGGGTGGGTCAGCTGGCTTGCAGAAAACAACAGGCTTCAACATGACAGTTCCCACATTCTGCAGACTTAAAAGGGAAATCCTCTGGCCTCTGACTGGGCTCCTGGGGCTCAGCCCTGGCCTTGCCCGAGGCTGCAGGAGGAAGAACAATAAGGAAAGGGGGCCTGTTGCTGTCACCGGCTCTTCAGGTGATCACACATCTTCAGTCCTGCCAGAGTTCTGTAGCCTGAGCTTCCTTGTGCCTCCATGTCCCCTCACTGCCTCTGCTGACTGATGCCACAGAAACCTAGCCCAGTCTCTGCCTCCTTTTCCCCACTCACCCTCACCTCACCCCCATCTACTTCCACTTTCTATTGCACATTCTGGCAGAGGGCTCCCTGACCCTCACAAGCACCCAACGTTTGCCCCCAATACTGTTACTCCTTTAAAAAAAAAATCCGTACCTATCCTTCTCTGCTCCATTCTCTCCTGCTCTTCTTTTGCTTTCTTAGACTCTCATTGTGATTTCCCTTCCCATTTCTACAAAGGCAGGGTACAGAGGAAGGCCAGCAGGGGGCCAAGGGCCCTAGAGCTGACTCAGGAGACAGATGAGTGTTTTGGGTTTTGCCACTGATGTGTGTGACCTCGGGCAAGTGGGACAGACTCTTCTCTCTGGGTGTGAGTTTTCTCATGTGTCCATGGGGTTGGGGGACCCATGCCAGAAATCTGTATGTTGTGCCAGAAGGGTTGCCATGGGGAATGCAAGGAAGAAGACTCTGTTCTGGCTCTTATAAACCTACTGAGTAACAGTCTCTTTGCATTCTCATTCTCTCCCTCTCTCTCTCTCTCTGTCTCTGTCTCACACACACACAGGCACACACACACACATACACACACACCCCTAGAGACTGGATCAGAATTTTTCCTACTCCTGACTCACTTTAGTAGCTCCTTGCTGTCAGGTGTAACTTCACACCCCATTTTATTTTTCAAAATTTGGAGAAATGGAGACATTAACTGAAGGCTGGTTTTCTTTTGCTGTCACATATGTTCACCTAATTGCTGGATCCTCTTAGTAGGGAAACGGCCTTTGTCCTGATACATAGGCATACAAAGGACATGACAGCCAGATCTAGAGGGATGGGACAGACAAAGCAAATCAGAGATTTACAGAACTGAGCCTGGCAGAACCAGAAATAGAAGTGCATTAGGGAAGAGCACTGGGTTCAATTTGAATTTTTGCAGAATCCACTTAACCTGCTTTCTACTTCGTTCCTTGTAACTTCTACTCACCTCTGTGCTCAAAGGGAGTGTCTTCTGATGAACCAAACCCAGATTCTTCCTATATTTGCACCTAGACCCTGAAATCATGTGAGCATGTTTTGATTACTCTCAAACATCAAGGTTTAATTAGAATAAATATTTCTCACTTTTGGAGCAATTTATATGGAGATGGGGTTTTGTTTGGGAGTGGGGGATGAATGTAAATGGGGACATCTATATAAATACTCAAAATCGAAACCAAAGGTGATCTCAAGTTTGTTCTGGACTCAAGACTGCAATACAACCTAAGGGTTAACTTTCTATCAGAATATGAAATATATTGTTTTCCATTAGGAAGAAGAAAAAAATAAATATATCTTAGTGCATGCTGTGTGCTAGGTACTTTACATATGCTAATTTATTTGGTCCTGACCATAAATCTCTAAGGAGATACTCTATTCTCTTCTATAAGTGAAAAAAAGTGAAGAGGATAGAGCTATAGAGCCAAAACCAGAATTGTCACCCATACTTGGAAGCCATTGCTGCACTGGTTTCCTCAAACCACAGCTTTGCCATCTTCTTTTACCACATTTAATCTTGTTTTAATTCTAATTTTAGTTACTTTTGCTTAATGCTTAAGAGTTTAGATACTGTCCCTAGCCCTGGACTGACCACTAAATCTCTACAAGCTTCGTTTGCCCAGCTCTAAAATGGAGATAATTATACCTATCTCATACGCTCTGTTTCCAAGATTGAATGAATACAGCAAAGATTTAGATAGTGCCTCTTGAAATATTAGCAATAACTCCATTATTCCTTTGTAATTTTTTTTTTTTTTGCTTTTGCTTTAAATCATGTGCCATTACTCTGAAACTTCATTGGCTTACCTCTTTTTTTAAAGCTTTACTGGGATATAATTTTCATATAATAAAATGTGCCCACCAACAATGGGTCAGAAATTTGGTTGCTCCATAATCTTACCAATACATAGTATTTTCAGTCTACTTCACTTTAGCCATTCTACAGGCGTGGTAGTTATATCTCATTGTGATTTTAATTTGCTTTTTCTGATGATCAGTGATGTTGAGAATCTTCTCATGTGCTTATTTGCCATTCATATGTCTGTTTTTGTGAACTGACTGCTCAAACCTGCCTATTTTTAACTGATTACTTGTCCTCTTCTTATTGAGTTGTAGGAGTTCTTTATATATTTTGGCCCTTCATCAGATATATGCATCATGAATATCTTCTCCCAGACTGTGACTTGTCTTTTCATTTTCTTAATGTTATTTTCCAAAGAAGGTAAAGTTTTAATTTTGATAAAGTCCAATTTAAAAAATTTTTCTTAGGGTTTGCGTTATATTTTGTGTTAAGATATCATAAAATATCTTAATTTTTATGCCGGCTACATGTCAAAATGATAATATCTTGCATATAGTAGGTTTAAAATACATTATTAAAATTAATTTCATTTTAACGTAGCAACTAGAAATTGTTAAATGAAATATGTGGCCCACATTTGTGGCTTGCATTGTATTTCTATCGGACAACACTCGTTTAGATGACTCCAATCTCACTGCTGGAGCCATTTGGAAGCAGGTATTATCAGTTAGGATGCTTCAGTGTTCAGGTAACAGAAACCTCAGCTCAAAGTGGAATAAATAATAAAGAAATGTATTATCTTGCAGAGATAACAGAGGCTGGGAAATGCTAGGGTTGTTAATGATGTTCAATGGCATCCTTAGGCTTCATTCCTTCTCACCTTTTCACTCTACTCTCATCTGGCTCAGCTCAAGGTCAATATATATCTGTAGAAGTCCCAAAAGTTACATCCAGACATTTTTAATATCCAGAGGAAACAAAGAGGAGGATTCCTGTCTTATCTTTCTTATTACGAGTGAGACAATCTTTCCCAGAGGTCTCCTATCCCACCTCTCCCCTTGCTCTGAGGATTAACTGGCCAGAATTGGGTCACAAAGTCCATGCTGAGCCACTCACTGGCGACATAACTGGATACTGAAAGACTTGGAGTAGTCTGGAGTGAGAGATCTGTCGGGGAGAGAAGAACCAGCACCACAACAGCAGGAAGGGCTCTTGTGGACCAAATAACCCCCAGTGTTCTGGGACAATTCGGGCAGAGGGCACAGGGCCCCTACACATTCCTCTATCCCAACTGAGCTGCTTTAGTCTGAAATACAAATGAGATGTTATTATGTTTCTATCCCAGGCTACGGAAGCTTAATAAATCATTTTACATAAAAAGACAAAGCAAATAAAATCCCATAGCTCAATGTGGTAAAGTGGAGAGAGTACTGTATCCTAACCAGGGAACTTGGCTTTAATAATACCTTGTTCTGGCACCTGCAAAGTTCCACTAACATGTCTGGGCTTCAGCTCGTCAGTCTTTCAAGTGAATGTCCAAAGATTGTGAGATGAGACAGTAAAGTAGTCACAAGAGTATTTCTCTCTAATAATACAAGCACATAGAAATGGTGATACAAATGGAATAGAAAACATTAAGAAATAGATATCATACTAAAGAGTTCAGGACCCAATTTCAATGTGTGTGTGTGGCGGGGTGGTGTTTCCATATACCACCAAGCAATTCTTGGGATACCAGCTAGCTGGGTGTCCTACAGTTCAACTCAGCTCTGACACAATTCACCTGAAGAAAGCGTCAGTTCCCACAGGGTAAGGACTGAGTCCCACAAGACTGTCCCCCAATCCCATTTCAGACACCAATTACAAGTCCAGATTGTCACCTATACTTCTGACCAAGCTGCTGTAGATCAGAGGTTCCCGTGACTCCCCACCACCTCAGGTTTAACTAATTTCCTAGAGTGGTTCACAGAACTCAGGGCAACTAGTTCATCACTCACTAGATTACCAGTTTCGTATAAACAGATACAATTCAGGAACAGCCAGATGGAAAAGCAGCACAGGGGAGGGGGTGGGGACAGGGGGCAGAGCTACCATGCCCTCTCCAGGGGCACATTCTCCCCAGTCTGGACTATTGGCTATTGATTCAGCCTCCGGCCCCTCTCCTCTCTCTGGGGCTGGGAGTGGGACTGAAAGTTCTAAGGCTCTAATCATATGGTTAGCTCCCTTGGCAACCAGCTTCTGTCCTTAGGGGATATCCCCTTAGTTACCTCATTAACATAACAAAGGACACATTTTTAGCTCTCATCACATAGGAAATTCCAACAGAAACAGAAGAGTAGACCAAATATATATGTATTTCTTATTATAAACCACAAAATCACACTGATTCAGAAACAGAAGGAAAAATCTCTTCTTAAAATCAAAAACAGCAAATGTTTGGAAAGTTGGAGTCATGGGGCCTGTGGAAACTAGGTCCTGTCAGAGTTCCTTTGGAAATGGGGGCCAAGTGAACTCTGCATCATGGTGGACCAGGTACTCTGAGTGAAGCAGGGTGCTGGGACAATACCTCCAACCAGGGAGCTGGGGCTGAAGTCGCTGTGTCTGACCTCTCAGCCATGGCTAGAAATGTCCCACCTGCAAAGAGACCCCCAGACTGGAACTGGGGTCTCTGTTGGCCTTCAGAGCCATCACACCACAGGGCTCAGCCCTTACAGTCCAAGGACCCAAGGCTGCTCAGTTCCCAGGGATCCCTAGGATGCACGTCTCTCTCAAGGTCAATCCCAGGGATCTGGTTTTTAACTAGGCCTGAGGGCTCCAGATTCCTTTGTCCATATAATCCCCCCTCCTGCCCTCACTCCCCCCACCCCTTCACCACTATTTGAGCATGCATACAACTCTAAGTGTTTGTCTAATTGTTTGTTTAGTAATTGTACACACAAGTGATATTCGTTCATTATAAGACACACACAAAAATTTTAAAAGGATGGAAAAAATGTAGTAAAACATACTTCAAGATTTTTTACTAATTAATGATGGTCCCATTCTATCAGGAGCTGGTATCAGTTGATATTACTTAAGGTCTTCCCTAATGACATAGGGTATAAATCTGTATTTCCAAAAGCCTTCTTGATCGTGTTTAGTATTTCTGGCAGGCTTCTTTGCAGATCTGATCAAATCATTATCATTGTTTTTACTTTGTAATATGGTTGAAGGAATGGGAAAAATGTCAGCTGTGCTGTTTTCTTGTTCTTTGCTTCAGTTTGCACTATTAATATTCTACTCAATTTGTAATTTTTTTTTGGCAGGAATCCTTTTAAGCCAAATGTCCAAATTATTAGTTGGGAACATACAAGCTATGTTAGGTTGCAACACACTGAAAGCCAATGAAGGAATGATGTTGGAAGGGTCACCCACTTCCCTGCAAGGAATTCCCAGTTTTCCCTCAAGGTAACTCCAGCTCTGTTTGTGAACTGTGACCATCTTGCATACGGACTAAGGGAGGGCATCCGTGTCATTAGGTCTATTAAGTGTTGATAAATCTAAATTTCTTATGGGGAGGTTAAATATAAATAGCTTTGGAAGTTCTGCCCCCTCTTCTTTAGAGACCCATGAGTTGCATTTTTCATTTGCTAACTCAAGTAAATGATCATTGAAGATTTTGGCAAGGGTGTGAACTGTCATTTAAAGGGGCACTTATTTCACCTTTAACTAAGGCCTCTCTACCCCTAAGATATGCCTTTCCCATATGCCACCTCAGATATCTTGCCCAGTAGATGACAGAAGCTTAAGAGAATTCAATTTTATCTCAGTAGAGGGCGACGCTTCCTTCCAGGAATGTGACAAGCCCTTAGCAACGAGAGGCTATCTTAAGACCTGGGACCTAAGAAAAGAGGTCTTGAGAGCAGTGTCTATGTCTGTAAGGGCTGAATGAAGCTCATTCTTTATCCAACCTAATATCCTCATTTCCTGGGGGGGCTCAGGTCCAGAAAACTGCTCAGAACTCCATGGTTAGCTGATGACTGAACCAGCACCTGAATTCAGGCCTTCTACCCTCAGCCCAGTGCACTCTCCTATTCCTCACAATCCTCCCATGTGCATTTGCTAAGCAACAGTAACCCTGGTCCATTTCATTTGATGTAATTACTGATATATTTGAGTTTTAATCTGTCATCTTATTTCTCGATTTCAACATATCCTCCTCTTCAATAATTCTTCTTTTGTTTTCTGACTTCTTTTGGATTGACTAATATTTGTTTATTATTTTTTCCCCTTTACTATTTTGGAAGATTTACATTAATTATCTCTTCTTTTAGTGGTTAGCTTAAAACTTTTTTTTTTGCTATTTATTATATCTTTAAGCTTGCATTGTTAAACTTATTCAAATCTAGTATAAATACTGATCTTTATTATTGGCCTATACAATTCAGAAACATAAGAACATTTTAACCCACATCCCAACTCTTGCCATTGTTAACAGTATTTTAAATTTTATCTAATTTTTAAATTCCACAAGATACTTCTATTGGGTTTTTTGTGGGTTTTTTTTGTTTTGTTTTTTCTCTTCATTTTTTCTTGCATCTCAGACTTGCCATCTGGATCATTTTACTTTATCTTGAAACACATCTTTTAGAATTTCCCAAACTCTCTCATTTAAAATAAGTTTTCATTCATCTTTGTTATATATATATATATGTATGTACTGGGAATAGAATCCTAAGTAGGCAATTAATTTCTTTCAGCATGTTCACAATATCATTTTACTGTCTTCTGACTTCCATTATTGACTTTAGAAGTCAGCTGTCAATTTAACTTTGTCTTTGAAGACAATACACCCTTTCCCCTGTGGCTGCTTTAAATATATGGTGTATAGACCGTTCAGGATTTTTTTGGCTTCCTATGGTTTTACTATAATGTGCATGGGAGTGCTGTGTAAATATACTGTGCAGACTCTATTAGGCTTCTTGAATCTATGGAAAGATGTCTTTCATTAGTTCTAAATATTCTCAGCTCTTATATCTTAAGATATTACCTTTCACTCTCCCTCTTCTTCAAACATAGGGTCTTCAAACAAGAGTTTATCTCTCTCTTCTTTAAACAAAGCAAGATTGTTTTATAGTTTATGGCTAATAATTCCAACAGACATCATCTCCATTATCTGCTTATGGGCCTATTTGAGTTGTCTGTTGTTTCTGCTGCTTCCTGCTCAGTGTGTTTTATTTCCCCATAATGACTGGCGATTTTTGACAGTGTGTTGGGCCCTGTATTTTAAAAATTATTTGCAAGAATAATTTGAGACTTAGCATGATAGCATCTTCTTCCAAAAAGGATTTTCTTTTTTTTTTTTTTTAAAGATTTTATTTATTTATTTGACAGAGAGAGAGATAGCAAGAGGAACACAAGCAGGGGGAGTGGGAGAGGGAGAAGCAGGCTTCCTGCCGAGCAGGGAGCCCAATGTGGGACTCAATCCCAGGACCCTGGGATCATGACCTGAGCCGAAGGCAGACGCTTAACCGACTGAGCCACCCAGGCACCCCCAAAAAGGATTTTCATTTGTCTCTGCCAGACACCTGAGGTGCTATCAGTCTAGCTCCAACTCAAACCAAGTTCAACATTTAAGGTTGCCTGGACCATCCACCTGACAGAAAGGCAGAAGGAAACTGTGTGCAGGGATTGGTTTACTCATGATTCACCTTACCTGAAATTGTAACTCTTTGGGATCTCAGTTTAAAGAGAAGGTGGTTGACTAGAATCCCCACCTCTGGTGGATTGCAGGTCTTTCCTTTTGCTCCTGGCCCTAGGAATTTATCAGAAGTACAGTTCAGTTTTGCAGCTATTTCTTTAGAATTGGCAAATGCCCAGAGGGCAAAATCAGATTTGAAGATCAGTCCTATTCTCTGGGTTCTCCTCTTCTGGGTTTTGGCTTTTAAACTCCTCACTACCTTGTTGATATTTTGAGGCCTTTAAGAAGATGTTTTTCATATTTCATCTAATTCTTTAGGTTTTTTTTTTTTTTTTAGTGGGAGGGTTGGTCCAAATTTCCCAGTCATCAGTTACTGGGAGTAGAAGTTCCAATTTAGTCATCAGAGGAAAGGAAATTTTTCATAGACCTTTATTTCTACTTTATGTCTATCAATTTGTTAGTCCCTATAAAGTACTTTGCATATGCCAAGAATGTAATTTATCCAACAGAACCAAAATTATTATAGAGAACTCATCAAATCCATCCTTTCAAAGAACCCTATCTGGTATGATACAAATTAGTTCATAAGACATTTTTAAGTCATGACTACTTCTGGCCTTTGGACTTTAATATGATAAACTTATACCCCACCAACTTGTAAAAATATAATGGAAGATCCAGAGATCATATATAACATACATACATAATATATCCTACTAAGGGCGCTCGCTCTTCCCACTGAAAAAAAGCCTCTACCCGTTTCCTTGCCTCTTTCAGATGTTTTCTCTGTCCTCACCTTCTCACTGAGGCCCTCCCTAGACATCCTATTTGAAACTGTAAACTCTACCTCATTCCCACACTTATTAATTTCCCCCTGTTCTTTTCTTTTCTCCATCTTCCTCCACCATTTTATATACTATATGTCATATATCTTGGCTCTATTTATGGCTGCCTCTCCAATCTTGATACATCTGTTTAACCTCTAGATTCCTTGGTTATAAAATAGGACTAAGAAAAGTATCCACCATTCTTCATATAGCTGTTTCACAGATAAGTGCAGTAATATATCAGCAAGAGATTCTTAAAAAAGATTTTTTGAAAAAAAGAACCAAATGAAAATTCTAGAACTGAAAATTACAACATCAAAAAGAATCTACTGGTTGGGCTTAACAGTAAAATAAAGAGAACAGAACAAAAATCATTGAACTTTAAAATAGTGCAAACAGTGGTAGAAATGAAGAACAGAGAGAAGAGAGATTAAAAAAAAATAAGCAAATCCTCAGAGACCTGTGGACAATATCAAAAGGTCTAATATATGTGCAATTGGAGTCATTGAAGGAGAAAAGAGAAAAAGGGGGCAGCAAAGAATATTCAAAAAAAAAGAACAGATGAAAAACATCCCAATTAGGAGAAAGATTTAAATTTATAGATTTAGAAAGGAGAGCAAACCCACGGAGAATAGATTTAAACACACACACACAAGCATAGGCATATCAGTGTCAAACTGCTAAAAATGAAATTTGAAGAGAAAAATCTTGAAAGAACCGGAGGACTTTTACAAACTCATCCCACACCAAGTAAAATACTGCAACCAAAGTTTAGTGAGCTTGGAGTACTGGGGAAAATTTTTCAGTGGAGATATTGTTGCTTTTCACTATGTAGCACATCAGGTATGTCAGGAGCTCACTGACAAGGAGTGTCAGATCAGAGATGGGTGGCTGGAGAGGACGTTAACAGCCCTTTCTTTATTTCCCTTTTGGTTGGGCAAGTCTCCCGGGGGAAACAGGATGATACAGGCTCACTGAAGGCACAGAGATTTTGACATAAATAATTCTAAAATCAGGGAGAGAGAGAAGTGAGATCCTCATGGTAAACTTGCGAATGGCCTGACCAGAAAGTCTAGTACTTCTTGGAGCCAGGGGAATTTTTGAAGCAGAAATAGAGGAAAGAAATTTGGGGGAGATGGGGAAGACCCAGAAGATTTTGATTATTTGTCAGCATTTGTTTCCTCAGTGTGATTTTCTTCTCTCACACTGTAGTCTAACCCTTCTCAGGATGCGTAGGTCTCGTGAGCAAGTGCTTTGAAAAGTAAGAGGGCAGATTATTCTTTCCCTTCTGTTTTATGAATACATCACAGGGTTCTAGAGGTGGGGGTAGACAGATCAGTTTTCCAGGGAAGGGTTATTACCTCATTTTGGCAGATGTGGTGCCTTTAGTTCATGAAGATTTTAATGACTGAAAACAAATAAAACTCCCAAATGTAAACCCAAAGTTTGCTGCTTGTAATTATGTTTTCCATGCTAGACTAGAAATGAGGTTATGGCTTGCTTGTGATGTAAACTTCTTTTCCTCTTTTTTTGTTCCCCCTTCCCTCCCCACCCACCCATCATTCCCTCACAATCTCCATGCTTTAGGATCAGTATTCCTGAGGGAAGGCAGGAGTAGAGCAGTCCAAGCAACGGTGCAGTTTGGTTGCCTGATGTGGCGGCAGGTCCCAGGGCTGCACACCGATGGGAAAGGGGCAACCTCACAGCATCGTGGCAAGTCTTCCAAGGCCTGTCTGCAGCTCTTCCTGTAAGCAGAGGCCTTTTCCTGTGTTTGAACTCACCACCAATGGCTGTCCTACCAAAGGTAAACAGCAGCAGTCTAAGCAAACTACACTTTTTCCAAAAGAAAGCTTTTAACTTTTCTTTTGGAGGAGGCAGAAGGGGGTTGTTTGAGGACTGGGTGGAGGAGGACAGGGAGGAGGTGAGACCAGAGGAAACACGAGTGACCCCAAGCCCTGCCCTGCCTGTTTTTTCTTTCTTTCTTCTTTTTTTTTTTTTCTTTTCACCTCCCTCATTATTTTTGGCTGGCTCCTTTGTGCAGGCTGCCTTCTATTCACTGACAGCTGCTTTGAACATCAGTCATATCAGGTCATCTGCCAAGCCGTGCGCCTCTGGCCACATCACTCTGAGGCCTCCGGTCTGTCAGCTTCAAAGTGCCTCACAAGTGGTGACTTGCCTCCTTTGGGGTTTTAAAAGAAGGGGAAGCCTGGAAAAACTCGTGACACCTCTGGAATTAAGGCTGGAATCTTCTATCTCATTTTGCAGAAGAAGAAATCAGGACTGGGGCACCTGGGTGGCTCAGTCGGTTGAGCATCGGACTCTTGGTTTCCACTCAGGTCATGATCTTGGGTCCTGTTATCGAGCCCCGCGTTGGGCTTCTCACTGAGTATGCTCAGTACAGAGTCGGAGTTGCTTGAGAGATTCTCTCTCTCTTCTTCTCCCTCCCCCTCTGCCCCTCCCCTCGCTTGTACACTCTCTCTGAAATAAATAGAATTTTTAAAGAGAGAGAGAAGAAATCAGGACCAAAGAAGAGCAGTGAAGCCTACTGCCAGGCCTTGTGGCCTGTAAGTGGAAGTATGGGGAACCAGGTCTCCTCACATCTAGTCCCAAGGGGTTCTTCCTGGTCCTTGTATTTATTTATTTTTATAAATTTTATAAATAATACATTTTTAAAAGATTTTATTTATTTGAGAGAGCAAGAAAGAGCGAGAGCACGAGCAGGAGGGAGGGGTAGAGGGAGAAGCAGACTACCCACTGAGCAGGGAGCCTGATGTGGGACTCCATCCCAGGACCGTGGGATCATGACCTGAGCCAAAGGCAGATGGTTAACTGACTGAGCCACCCAGGCACGCCTGGTCCTTGCATTTAAAACCATGTTTCTCAAAGGAATCTTAGCCTCCTCAAAGATGCCTCAGCAATGATGACATTTGAGAGGGGATGGGGGAAGGAAGGACAAAGGAGAATGCTTAATGGCCCCTCAAATGGAGCTTCTTCTCTTTGGTCTCATTCATTCATTCATTCACTCATTTATTCATTCAACAAATGTCTATTGAGCATTTTCTATGTGGCAGGTAACTTCTAGAGATACAACAATGAACTCAGAAAATCTAGGTTCCCATAAAATTTGTAATCTGTTATCTATACTGGTCTCTAAGATTATGTTTTTGGTAAAATGGTTCTGTTCTTTTTTTCTTTAAAAAAATAAAATATTTCCCATACCTAGTTTTCAAAGCATTAACTGATACTCATCAAACAGCATTAAGTGGAGATTTTGCCACTACATACAACAAATTAGCTGCTGATCTTTCAACCCTTGGCAATTTGAAATCTATTAAAAAAAAAAAAAAAAAGACAACTTAAAAAGAGAATTTGCCCCTGACGGCATCATCTCTACTCACTGACAAATGTAGGAGAGAAATAAAGGAAACAAATCGATGGTACAGATGGTTAGCTGAACTCTTATAATCTGTTATATCCACACCAGGGGTCGTTAGTAGATTCTCCTCTCAGGTATCCCATGCACAGTGCAGTCAGGGTGTGAATACTTTAAAGTTGACCCCCTCTGTTTGGTGGTGGGGTGGATGTGGGTGTGGCCGTTAATAGCCTTGTTGAGTTTCAGAGTCAAACTGTGATTGCTACCAGCAAATATTCCCACCTGGAATTTGGGGTTTGAAAATTTAAGGCCAAAAATAAACTAGCAGCCTCTCTGGTGCTAACATATCAATTATCGTTCAGGGTGTAACAAATTTCCCCCAAACCTAGTGGCTTCAAAAGCACAAATATGAATTACTTCACAGATTCTATGGGTCAGGCATTCAGGAAGAACTTAGCTGGGTGATTTGGCTCAAGAGCTCTCATGAGACTGTCATCAGAATGTGGCATTAGAAGGCCTGACTGGGCTGGATGATCCACTGCCAAAATGGTGCACTCACAGGGCTGTTAGAGGAGGCCTCAGTTTCTGTTCATGTGGTCCTTTCCACAGGTTACTTAAGTGTCCTTATGACATGGCATCTAGACTGCTTCCCCCAGAGCAAGCAATCTAAGAGAGGGTGAATGAAGAGGAAACCTTAATGCCTTTTATGACCAGTCTTCTAAGTCCCTCCCCAGCATATCTGCCTTTTTCTATTTTTAGAAACAAATCACTAAGTCTAAGTGATTAGATCTCAGAGGATGGAAAATTGGGCTCCATCTTCTCTTCAAAAGAGGAATATCAAAGACCTTATAGACATATTTTAAAACGATCAAATTTAGGTTCCTTCCTCATATAAAATTTATTTTTTTGTAGAATCTTAAAACAAATCATGTTTCATCTGCTAATACTTCCCTATAGATTTTAAAAGCAAAACCACCATATCATTATCATCCCCCTCAAATTAATAATTCCTTACTATCTTTTAAAAACAACGTTTTCAGTTCTAAAATCTTAAAACCAAGAGATTCCACATAAAAATTCAGACTTCTTATTTTTTAAAAATAAGATGATCCAGTCACATTAGGCCTATGTTCTCACATGGTCACAAAACACTTTAGATGGGACATGGACCCTTCAATTTGTCATGCTCCCTGCCAGGCCCTCTTGTCTTATGAAGGGGGCACTGATTTGTGGTTGATTTAATATATGGATTTATCACTATTCTAGGTCCAAGGAGGCTGAAAGATGTGGCAATGGGGTTGAGGGAGAGAAAAGCCTGCCCACCAGTGTGAGTCGGATCCCAGAAGATCAGGAAATGAGACAGGGTGTAGGTTTTCATAGAGTAGTAGCAAACTTGGGGTTACCTACGTAGGGCTGTAGAGTTACCAAGGGTAACCAGAGATCTGGGCATTAGTCAATATGGTCTTGGAAGGGACGCCTGGGTGGCTCAGTCGGTTAAGCGTCTGCCTTAAGCTCAGGTCATGATCCCAGGGTCCTGGGATCAAGTCCTGCATTGGGCTCCTTGCTCAGTAGGGAGCCTGCATCTCCCTCTGCCTGTCTCTCTCTCTCTCTCTCTCTCTCTCTCCCCCTGACAAATAAATAAATAAAATCTTTAAAAAAATATATATGGTCTTGGAATATTTGGTGGATGTTCCTGTACAGATTTTGGCGCTGAGGGACTAGAGCCACGAGCACAATCAGCCACCAATGAGAGGACCATGAATCAGCCAACATATATCAAGTCTCAGTGCTTTTCCTAGGACTGTGAAAGTTACAGCCTAAGGAAGGGCCTGAGAGCCATGAAAAAGGATATAGAATTGTTAAGCCAGCTTTATCATATTTGATTCAATTTATAAATATAAAGAGAGTTATTTCTTGTCCCTTGTGTGCCACAGCCATATACAATTTCAGGATGCCTGGAGAGAACCTGTACGTGGAGAAAAAAGCCTTTGTGACCACTGTGGAGGAAGACCGAAAGGATGAGCTCTATGGAATTTTGGAAATGAATACTGGAGGAGAATGCTTGCCCATCTCTAGCAAAATAATGAACCCACAGTTTCTTTTTAATGCAACTACTGCCATTCCTTAAATTAAAAATGCCCATTTGCTTGTATCAGATTTCTGGAGCTCAGAATACACTTTCCCATAGAAAGCACATGTTCCTTGGTGATTAAGTCTACGGGCCAGTCCATAAGACCCATTATATGCTGGAACTAAATCCTAATGCTACCAATCTATCACATATAACAGAATTCCTTAGAAAATTTCAGCCCAGATTCTAACACGGAATACCTAGAGTACATTTTCCCCAACCCTAGTAGTTCAAACACTGAGTTCTACTTCATCCCTCAAACTTACCACTCCTGGGCCAGGTCTGATGCCACTAGTTTTCAGTAACAGCACTGGATGTATGCTAGAGGAAAAGGAACTTTGTTGGGTGAATGTTAAGAAATTTAGGCATGGGGATACACCTTAGGGCAGTGACAGCAAGACAAGCAGACCAGGCAGTTGGGGTGGAGCAAGGCAGGTAGGTACTCAGCGTTGGAGGCTCTGAAAATTGAGGATGAGGGTGGGGATGTGGTAGAAGGTGTTGCCATTCAGGAGTATGAATCTTTCATAAGTCAGCTGTTTGTGTGACAGGCATTATCAATATTGATTTTCCAATATCCTCTTGTCATACAATATATCAGCATAGCTCTCAAATCTTATCATCCCATGACCTCCCTAGGCATTAACATGCCCACTTGCATTTCCAGATAAGCTCTCAATGGCATGATCAAATTTAGATGAGACTTTACAACTGTTAATCCGCTCCCATTCTTGTCCCTCTAAAATCCATTCTTTGCACAGTGACCAAAATAGGCTTTCTGAAATGCAAATCTGATGATGTCATTCCCCTTTGTAAAATCTTCAATGATTTCCCATCCATCTTAGCATCAGGCCCAGAATCCAAAGTTAGACCTACTGGGCTGCTCCCCGAATAAGCTGCCACCACCCCATCTTTGTCTGGCACATGCCTGCTCAATCTTCAGGTCTCAATTTACATGTCATTTTCTTGGGAGGACCTTCCCTGACCTTTTGTCCAGATTTAGTACCTGACTTTTAAGCTCTCCTAACTCCTCTATTTCCTCTTCAGAGCACTGACCACAACTGTAATTATTTACATATTCAGGTACAATCTGTTCAGTTTGCTTGATGTGCTTCTACCAGGCAGGGACATCAAGAAGCACATTAACCACATCTAGCAGGGGGTCCTCTGGTCCGTAAGACATGCTCACTAAATGATTGAAGAAGGAGCCTCTGTGCCACACTATGTTATAAAGCATGTTACTCTCCAATTTGAAGGGCCATTCACTGAGATTTTACGATGTGACAGGAAGTGTTTGTTTAGAGGGCAGGGTAAGTTAGAATTGGGGTTCTAGGCCAGAATTCCCTGGGTTTGAAATCTTACTCATCATGTGATGTTGGGGAAGTAGGAGAACTTCTCCATGCCTGTTTCCTCATCTAAAAAAAAAATACAAGGGAAAAGACAATAAGAGCACCTACTTCATAGGGCAGTGTGATGATTGAGCATGTAGCATGTTTAGAACGGTGCCTGGCACTTGGTAAGTATGTGAAAGATGTTAACTATTCCTCTTCTTTACTCCTAATACTATGAAAACTAGGTATTATGTTATTATCCCCCCTTGTCAAATGAGGAAACTAGAAGCATAAAAAAGACTTTCTTCAATAACTTGTTTAAATAAATCCTTCATATCATTTTTGCATGCTGGAAAAAAAAAACTAAAAAGGAAGAAAGAAATGAATGTTCTCACATTTTGAGAGTTGAGACTTGGAGGATGTTGGGTGTTGGCAAGACAAAGAGAATAAATCAAAGATACAAGGGAAGTGTGAAGGCGGTTTCAGGCCCAGGACTAGGCCCTATTTTCTACGCACTGATATGATGAAACTTAGCATGTCCATGAGAAGCCGAGGGGGGAAGAACGGATCCACTTTCCACAGAATGTGGAAGGGAGACGGGGAGTCAATGGAGCCTGACTCAGAGCAGCATCTCCTGGCTGCAGGAGGAAGTCAGAACTCTGGCTCCCAAGTCCTTCCAAAGCTGCTCAGGAGCTCTGCCAGTATCTCCAAGGGCATCACATCCCCAAACTGAATCCATTTGAATTAAAAAAAAAAAAAATCTATGCCATGCATCTCATGTGAGAGGAAGCAAATGCCAAAAAACAAAACAAAACAAAAAATCAAACAAAAAGGTTGTGAATTACTTATGGACAATTGTCCTGGAGAGAGGTGATTCCTGTATTAGACTTTTTAAAAGACATCTGTCAGGGACAGGAATTCCTGGCAGCCCACTTATAATGGTCCCAAACTAGAAACAACCCAAATGTCCATCTGCAATAGAGTGGATATATAAATTGTAGTACTGCCACAAAATAAAATACTCTCTAGAAACATGAATGAATGAATCACACCTGCACTCTACAATAGGGGTGAATCTCACAAATATAATACTGGGGTAATGAAACCCAAAACAAAAACCACAATCTGATATCATTTTATGTAAATTCAAAACCAGGTAATCCACATCTATATCAGGTGTGAGACGTCAGGATCATGTGACCCCTGAGGGGAGGTAGTGGCTGGAGTGCCCCAGTTTGGGGGGGCGGGGGTCTTCTGTTTCTGTTACTCAGATGTATTCATTTTGTGAAAGTTCACTGACATACACTTATTTTTTGTGTACTATTCTGACCATATGTTGTATTTCAGCCCACCCTTCATTTCCTCACCCTCCAAGACTGGGGACAAGTTAGTCCTGGGGTCAATAGAGAGCCCCAGAGTTCTGGATAATCAGAAGCTGGAGAAGTACCAAAGAGGATGCTTCCGAACTGGGAATCCATTTTGCTTAGAGCTCATATTTCTGTCGTGCTGGTTCTGAGTCTTGAGTCACTTCTTTGGCCTCACTGAATTTTACATCTCGGGTTTTCTTCTTGTCCTCTGATCCAGTCATAGGGTCTCGCAGTCCTGTTTCTACTCAATCTCCACAATATCCAGTGCCATGTGGGGCTTACCTGAGAGGTGAGTGGCTGAGCCATATTCCATTTCTACACACGTGTTTCCTCGGTTGTCTGTGGTACACACATCCATTCCCTTCACTTTCAGTCAAAACCCAAAGAAGCCATGAGACAGCGGGGCAGTAAGCTTCACCAGCTTGAGGGACCACAGGGATCTCTCCTGTGAAACCTAATGGGAGGGATTCAGGAATTTCAGCTTCTAGACACGTGGTGGGTGATGTTCCAAGCATCACAGGCTGACTCCTCATGTGACTGGCAGGGCCAGGAAGGAGGGAGAAGCCTTTCCTGTGAGCCTCACAGGCTGGGTTACAACGAGGTACATGAGTGGAATGGCTTGGTACAGGCAACGTCGAGAATTCTTTTTCAGAAACGGTGGTGGGCAGATTCAGACCTCCGCTGCTTCATGGTTCTTTGAAAACATGAGAAATGGCCTTCCAGGTTTTCCAGAGGTGCCGTGGCCAGATCCCGACTGCACGCCGGGCCGTTACATCAAAGCCACAAGGCTCGGATGGCACATGGCCCCGGCCAGGCCAGCCTGTCTTTGGGTGGGTCAGCTGGCTTGCAGAAAACAACAGGCCTCAACGTGACAGTTCCCACATTCTGCAGACTTAAAAGGGAAATCCTCTGGCCTCTGACTGGGCTCCTGGGGCTCAGCCCTGGCCTTGCCCGAGGCTGCAGGAGGAAGAACAATAAGGAAAGGGGGCCTGTTGCTGTCACCGGCTCTTCAGGTGATCACACATCTTCAGTCCTGCCAGAGTTCTGTAGTCTGAGCTTCCTTGTGCCTCCATGTCCCCTCACTGCCTCTGCTGACTGATGCCACAGAAACCTAGCCCAGTCTCTGCCTCCTTTTCCCCACTCACCCTCACCTCACCCCCATCTACTTCCACTTTCTATTGCACATTCTGGCAGAGGGCTCCCTGACCCTCACAAGCACCCAACGTTTGCCCCCAATACTGCTACTCCTTTAAAAAAAAATCTGTATCCTTCTCTGCTCCATTCTCTCCTGCTCTTCTTTTGCTTTCTTAGACTCTCATTGTGATTTCCCTTCCCATTTCTACAAAGACAGGGTACAGAGGAAGGCCAGCAGGGGGCCAAGGGCCCTAGAGCTGACTCAGGAGACAGATGAGTGTTTTGGGTTTTGCCACTGATGTGTGTGACCTCGGGCAAGTGGGACAGACTCTTCTCTCTAGGTGTGAGTTTTCTCATGTGTCCATGGGGTTGGGGGACCCATGCCAGAAATCTGTATGTTGTGCCAGAAGGGTTGCCATGGGGAATGCAAGGAAGAAGACTCTGTTCTGGCTCTTATAAACCTATTGAGTAACAGTCTCTTCATGTTCTCTTTGATATACACACACATATTCAGATGGATGGATGGATGGATAGACAGATAGATAAGTTAACGGGGGAAGAAAACTGTGGGGATAAAACTGTAACCTTATTCACCACTGAACCCAATAAAAGTCTTTCAGAGAGACTGAATCAGAATCTCTCTTTCCCTGAATTCACTTTATTTGCTTCTTGTGATCAGGTGTGACTCTCCACCCCATTTTTTCACAACTGAGTGAAATAAGGAAGTACCTTAAAGCTGGTTTTTCTTCTGCTGCCACAGAGGTCCACATAACTGCTGGTTCCTGTTTGTGGTAAAATGGTCTTAACCAGATGAATGAAAGGCACAAGATCCACAACACAATCAGAGCACAATTACTCCAAACAGAGCTCACGCCGACCCACTGAACTGCCAAGCACCTCTCACTTGTTAAAGGATATTCCCTCCATGTCTTTGCTCCTTCTAGTCAGCCTCCCCTTCCCTTTTCAACAATTGGCTGACTTATCTAAGACCTATGCTGCTTCACCGTATTTTGTGAAAACAAATGAGAAATCGCCTTTCAGTTTTTCCAGAGGTGACTAAATCCAACATGAGCTAACTATGTCCAATGGCAGTGTTGGCAAGTGGCTTCTTTTTTTTTTTTTTTTTTTTTTTTAAATATCAGCAAAGATGGAAGCTTGACTTGGTGTTGGCTGCAGAGAGCTCAGGAACCAGTGCATAAATCTGCTTTGTTCCTGGAAGAATTCTAAGGATCTAGAGTCAGGCTACAAAATTGCCGCAACGCTGGTGTTTCAAAGAGCCCAAGAAGAGCCAAATGTCCTGGCTGACCGGCACCCTGCCCAGCCTCATACGCTGCAGGTTTGCCTCTGTTAGCACAACAGACCAACCGTTCCTTTGCTCAGAGGCAACACGAAATGATTTGTTCCCTTTTGGCTGTGTCAGTTCTGCAAACCAGATACCAGAGGCTACAAGCTCAGGAGAGCCTGCCTTTCTGGAACACCATTTGTTTGGACAGGACAGGCCAGCAAGGCTTTTCATCTCTTTAAAACTCTTGGGGTGGGGGTGGGGGGAGAGCATATTTGAGGAATTCCTTTTTTCAAAGATTTTTTTTTTTGCCCCTTCCAACATTTTGTTTAAGAGAAAATGAGATGTCTATCTTCTGTTTCCTTATTTTTTTTCAGGAAAGCAAAGGGTTGTTGACTTCCTCCCTCTCCCCTCCCTTCCTTCCTTCTTCCCGAAGGTACTCATCTGAGAAAAAGAGAACGAAGTATTGTTCCTGTTCTCTTTCTTAAGTCATTTGAAACATTGTCCCTGCGAGTTCTTTAAGTTCCCTGCAATCTGTACACAAGAGAAAGAGGGAGAGAGAGAGGGAGAGAGACAGAGAGAGCAAGGGATCAGGTAAAGCACTGGGGCTGCTGCAGCCATTCAGACTCAGGAGCTGGTAAGTTACCCATGCAATCATTTCTACTTCCATTTCAATGTCCCTGGGATGGATACTGCCGTGGGCACCTCCAACAGAATATACCTTGCTGGGTATAATCCTAAATCAAAGGGTATGACTGATGGATGGCCCAGGATTTAAGCTTATACTTTTTTTTTTTTTAAAGAGTTTACTGATGTTTGCAGAGCTATGGGCTGGCCGAACTGGAAATAAAATAGCACTGGGGCTAAGGAGGACAGTGTGTTAAACCTGATTTTTGGTACAGATAGTGTGGCTGGGTTAGCCAGGAGCCACTGAAGTGTGTGATGTGTCTTACTGGAGGATTCAGTCTTCCTCAGTGCTATGTCCTGGGAAACTCAGGAGGGTGTCTGTTAAGAACTGTGGTTTGCTCTAGGGCTTTTGTTACTTGTTGTCTAGATTGAGGGTGGCCTTCTCTTGTTCTTTTCTTTCCATTCAAGACCCCCCCCCCCCAAAAAAAGAATGTTAAGTTATAACTGTTATTCTGCATCACTGAGGCTGGAGGAAAAAGAAAAGACTGTCACTTTGAATTGTACTGCATGCTTATGTGTTCCGTTTTCACATGTGGATTGAGTGTAAATTTATTATCCACTGTCAATGGAAGATGTCATCTGCCACACGAAAGAAGGCAAAGATTTTGGGGCATATAGCTTTAGTTTTGGAAAACAACATGTGGCTAGAATAGGATTAAGATTATTGATCTCTTCTGAGAGTAGGAGCGAAAAACTAAGCTACAGACGCAATTGAAAAATATTCACCCAGCACCTGATTTTCCAAGCACCAAATAGAACAGAGCAAAGTGGTCAAGCTTATACAGACAGCTAGTTTTTAAAAGTCTAACTTACGTCATTTAAACTTGTCAGAAAGGATAATTTTACCAAGAACTCATCATGGCAAGCCATGAGGGAGCCAAGAGCACACTGTCAAAAATAGGCCAGCAAGGTCACTCGGAAAGACTACATATAATTACTAATATTAGCTATTTAATTCAGAGAGGTGTTGAGTGGGTGAAAGACAAAGATCATGCAGCTTTTTAAAAATATTCATTTCTATAAAACTTAGGGAATGAAGTAACCTAGGAAGTGAAGAGTATGATAAAAACAACCAGTCTCTCATTTATAAATTAATTTGGCCAGACTGCGTATGAACCACAATCAAGTAATTAATCTTTACTCAAAACTGAGCCATCATTTTAATAAGACTGAGAAAGTATGCTGCCACTAGGCTGTAATGTACATTTTGTTCCATTAGTCAGATTTCTTTTTTCTTTTCCTTTTTTCAAGAAGCTTACCTTACGAGCACTGTAAAATGAGCAATGTAAGAAAGGCGTGATTAGTGTTTGCCTGCTTGAGGATGCAAAATTATTCTAATAACACTTGAAAGGGGCTTCCAGCCACCCCATTTCATAGATCTTCAGGTGAAAAGGTAGCCAGGACTGACTGACTTGGGCATTTTGCATCTTTTATCAGCAACTGTGACCCCAGCAGAAGACTCTGGGTTGCGATCTTGACTTGCTTCTTTCGGTTTCATTTTTTCTTGATAACATACTTAATTTTGTGCTTAATTAAAACAACATCATAGAATGCTCTGTAGTTCGGGTTATTGAATAAAAGCGTCAGATGCAATACAGTATGACAAAAAATGACAGCAGAGTCACACTGTCTAAAGACAAGTAAGGCAAAAGGTGGGTATGATGTCAATGGCGCAGAAAACAGCCACACTTTCAGCATGCGTCTTCACTGTGGCCCAAGATTAAGCTCAGGATATGTTCTCTTCTTTAGAAGAAAAAAATACATATTATTTCCATTTAAGTTGTTAAGCCATTGCAATGAGAATATTTGTTTGATGCTGGGGGGAAATATTCAGCTACCTAAAGAAAAAAGCCATTGACTCATTTAGTGTATTTGCTACCAATCTGTCTCCACTCAACTCCAAGGAGTTGGCATTTGTGGAAACTTCCACCGTGTGATTCTTCTTTGGGGTCATCAGAGGCTCTTTTGTGATATCATCAGGGGAACTCCAGCTTGGAATGATTCAGAATTTGATGCAAAGAAGATTTCATTAATTAATTTGGGTCAACACTGTGCATCTAATTTCAAGTTTGTCGAATGAATGTCAAATTATGTTAGGATGTGTCCTGTAGGTCTTTGTGCTGCGATGTGAATCAAATTAGAGCATTGAAAGCAGAGCATCAAAAGCACAGACTTTGTTGTCCTACAAATGTGGGTTTGAATTCCAGCTTTGTCACTTGCTGCCTATGGGCCTTAGGCCAGGTTGTTCACCTCTCAAGCCTCAGTTTCCTCAAGTGTAAACCTGCATCCATGTAATAGACTTGTGAGGATTAAATAAGATTATGTATGTAATGCAATTAAGCGTGGCGACTATGGACAATGCATGGCAAGCAGCAGGAGTCAATCAATTTCAGTTGTAATCTTTTAAGTCGTATATTACTTAAGGGTACTGTATTTTTTTAACGTATTTTAAGATGTATTTTAAGAGAATACATCTTCCGTAATTTGTGTCATTATCTTTGGTCAATACTGTGCCAAGGGTCCATCAGAACAAAATGATTCCTCATGGCTTTAGAGGTGGGCACACATTTAGTAAAGGTATCCTGGACCCCAAATTCTTGTAAAATAAAGGAAGGCAGAGCTGAATGTTTTGATGTTCCTCTCCGCTCATGGCAGAAACACCAGATTTAGCCTCACTAAAATGCCAGCTCTGTTTAACAGAGCTCAATGCAGGGGAAAGGTTGCCTTTAGAAGAAAAGGTTTCAGCTTAGATGAGTGTTCAAAGAGACTGCAATTACACTGCAGACGTCCCATTCTCCCTTTCACCTACTTCCCCAAACTGTTGAGCTCTGTGTCGTTGGTGACCTTTTCCCTGGCCATGGAGGGCTGGAGACACGGTTTTTGGAGACCATCGTGGCAGTTCCGTGACTCAGCCACAGAGAAAGGGCTTGAAATGACATGTTGTCTTCCTACTGAGGGCGGCACACTCAGTGATCTATTTCCCTAAACGTTTTTGTAAAGAGCCACTTAACTTCACATGGATATTAAGAACACCATTATCACCATTGTGTGTGTGTGTGTGTGTGTGTGTGTGTGTGTGTGGCTGGAGGTGGGTGGGTGGGGGGTGTGGTTCATCCAACTGCTATTTTTCTCTCATTCTAAACTTTAAAACATACATACTGATTAATTTGTCAAGTAATAATGATACTTTAGCTTAGGTCTTGGTTAAACTTCCCTCTCTACTTTCCCGAAGAAAATGTACAACCACAACAACGACCAGAAATCTGTCACTAATAATGCGAAACTTTGAGGTTCCTTGTTTTAATAAGAGTTTCTGATACAATAAAGACTTGTTTGAACAACTTAATCTTGGGAGAGCAAACTGAAGTTGGGTTGTTCTACACTAATGTGCAAAAGGTGTCTTCTAATGTGGCTTAGTGCAGTAGAACAAAGAGCAGATTAGGAGTCACAACACTTTGGTTCTGTTCTTGTCTGACCTCCACCATTCCCTGTATGTGTGACCTGGAAGGTTTCTTTACTTTCTTGGACCTCAGTTTTCTTATCTACAAAATGATGGAGTCAGAGCAAATTGATAATTCTCAGGGTGGTCTGTGTGTGTTCAGTGTGTATCAGAATTCACCTGGGGGCTTGTTTACACTCTTCTCTCCTGCCCACTGCACTGGATGATCTATGAGATTCTGATACTGACATCCTATGATTCTCTAAACAAATAGTAAGTGTCTTGTTCTGTTTCGTCAGGATTGCATTGACATTAAATAAAAATGTATGTTTTAAGAACCATGCTTTTAAGTGGAATTCCTATTCAGCATTGGATATCCTCTCTAGAAATTAGTTTTAAATTTATCAATTGTTGTTCTAGAAGCTGTTAGTATTATAAAGTGAGAAATATGCTAGCCGGTCAAACAATCTGATGAGACTAATCAATGTTCTATAACCATACAGAAATCATAAAAAGAGCAATTACTTAGGCATATAAATATTGTAATGCTGCATGCATAGCACTTTTTGATTTATGCATTTCTATATTATTTTCATCTTATAATGAGCATGCATTGTTTATTTGGTCAAGAAAAACAGATACTAAATTTTTCTATGCAAGTTTTAAAAATTATTGCTAGATTCAATCTCATAAGCTTTTTGTTTTGTTTTTACACTTTTACAGTGTATGCTTGCTGAGCCTATTTTAGACAACAGATCCTTGTCTCTAAGTTAATGGTGACATGGAAAGGCAAAAGAATGATTATGGTGTTTGAAAAACCAGCACTCACAAGTGATGTTAAATCTGCTTTAATTATAAGAAAAATCTGCAACTTAAAGAAAACGTTGTTCTGATTTCCCTGATTTTGTTTCTACCTAAATCACCCAATTTTTCCCCCATATGTTTATACCTAATTAAGTTGAGCAGCAATGGACGCAGGTCTCCATCTGCTACGAACAGAAAGACCACAAGTATTTTGATGGGTACTCTTAGAAACAGCTAGTCTAATAATGGTTGCTTGCTTTTGACCATTCAAATACCAAATAATTTTAGATAAAAACAAAGACATTTAGATAAAAGAATAAGAACATGTCTTCATCAGGAGATATGTGTAATATAGGAGTTCACCAGAAAATAGGCACCATGAAGACAGGGACCTCATTTGTTCACTGCTATGTGCCGAAGGGCCTAGAATAGCTCATGGCATATAACAGATGCACAATAAATATTTGTTGAAGAGGTAACTTAACACATAAAGGGGCTGTGGAGTGACATATGCTATCTTTATATAAAGCCAAATGCAGTAGTTAGTAAGAAAAAAGTTAGTCAAACTTTTTTAGGGTCTAGACAATGACAAACTGCCAGCTTTACATATTTATTCCCTGCCTGAATTGACTGCAATTATGGCTTATTCCACCATTATGTGCGGGGGCTGCTACATTTATGTATATTAATGTGTCATCTTGGCAAGGACCCCACCTACTCGCTCGTGGGAGATAAACATTTATCAGATCCTCAGAGAAGACTGTTGGTTGCATTTTATTTTCCATTTGTTTTCTGGGCAGATGATGGGTTAGCAAATTGTTTTTAGAGAAAGAGAGACAGAGAGAGGCCATTTGTTTTTCCTTGGCTAAAAGAGCTGTGAGCCAAAATTCAGCCTTGTAGGAAATGCTCAGTGCTCTCTGTTTTTTTATAGGCAGGGTTGTAAATTCAAGTAAAGGGATGCCACTCGGGCTGAGTTTACACAAACATGAAGGGGTGAATTCAGGGAGGAAAATGTGATATCCTTGTGGTGCACAACACCCTTTCCTTTATAGAGTAGGCAGTAGAGACAATCAAATGAACAAATACTGGTTTGAGGCAGTCCTGCACTTATTTGGCCAATTTAAAGTGGTAAATATAACAACAACAAGGGGTTTTGCCCACGGGGTCCAAGGTTTCTGTAATTTGCAGTAGAAACTGGAAAAGCTCTTTCTGTTCACATTGATAAAGCCAAGCACCAGACCACACAAAAGCAATTTTGACCCATTCTCCTATTTTCCTATAACATGTTATGGCCTCACGTGGACCTCATTCTATGATGGCCACTGATATTAAATGGGAGAATGAGCCCCACAAGAGTACCACCACCACCAATGGCAACATTTATGGGAGTAATTTCCAAGTCTGGGGCCTGCTAAGAATTGTATATACATCATTTCACCTAACATTCCCATTCTAAGAAGTAAGTGCTTTCTTGCTCTCATTTCTGAAATGAAGAAAGACAACCAACCACCTTGTTTAACAGATAAACTAGAGAAAGTAAGTGATTTACTTAAGTCACTAAATTGATGTTGCTTGTGTTGGGTTTCTCATTAAGGAGAAAATGTTATCTGCAGCTAATAATATTTTTAAAAAATTAAGTATCCCTTAAGGTAGTGCTCCTCAAATGTAGTCCAAGAATCAACAGCATGGCATCACCTAGGAGTCTGTTAGAAAAGCACAACCTCCAGCTCCATCCCAGACCTCCTGAATCAGAATCAGTATCTTAACATGATCTCCACGTGATTAAGGTACACATTCAAGTTTGAGCAGCACTGTGTTAGGGTTTTGACTGGTTGTATACAGAGTGATTTCAGAATGTAGGTCCCTGTTCAAAAGAGTTACAGAACCATTGGTTAACTTTGACCTTATCCAAGACAACAGAACTACCTCTTGGAGAGTGGTTACAGTGGTTATTGGACAAGTCTTGAGTCTATTCAGCTCTGAGCAACATTAGGCATGATTTTTATGGTCTCACCAAGCAGGTCAACTCCACACCAAGGGACCCTGATAATATCAGAGAGGAAAGGTCTGGGGTATTGTTTTTCAAGTGTGTTCTGAGCATCAAACATCAGAATCACCCAGGGCAGATTTCTAGGCCTTCTCCAGGTCTAATGAAGCTGGGGAGGGGGCCAAGTGTCTGCCTATTCCATAAGCTACTAGCTCAGGGTAAGGAAGTCCCAGCAGGGGTGGTGACAAGTATTTGGGTGACAACAGTCCCAAAAGACATTCAGCTTTTCAGCAGCTTGAAAAAAAAATTTAAGCAACCACACCAAAGAGAGTAAGCTCAGAGTCCTTCCAGGAAGAAGAGGTACTCTACCAGCTTCTTCCATTGACTGCTGGAGGAGGGGGACAAGAAACCCTGTTACCTGCCTTGAGTCTGCCTCAGGGAAAAGCATGGGGACCTCCAGGGTCTCCAGCATCCCTGCCAAGGAGCAGATGCCAACACACACACCTCACTCTTCCCAGTTAGAAAACTTCATGGAAAGAATCCTTAAAGTTTCCTTTTCATTGGGACTCACCGTTCTGTCTTGGAACAGAAATCAAGAGGGGGTATTGTTGGAGGGGTGGGGAAAGGAAGCAGGGCCGGAAGAGAGTGAGGGAGAGGACCGGAATAGCCTCTGGTTTGCTTCATCCAGGCCTCTGCCTGGATGGAGATGGTGGCTTCTCCCCCTTAATCAAGGCCCTCTGGGCTTCTTCCACAGGAAGTGCAGGGAGACGGAGAACTGCACGTTTTCAGCTCTGTTTTATGGAACACCCACTGTAGTACACCACCACTTTGTTTCTTGCTGTTTTTCTAATTCAGGCAGTTTTCTTCCCCACAGCACAGTGGATCCTCCCTCCCCCAGGCACCACCCTACAGGACTTTTTCAGTCAAGAAAGGAAGATAAGGAGAGATCTTCCAGCATTATCCTAAAAAAAATATATATATATATATATATATATATATATATATACACTTAAGTATATATATATATATATATATATATATACTGAACAATTTAAGCTGCTGATGAGAACTGTACTTAATCCATCAAGATGGGGTTCCTGAAATGCTAGACCTTGAATTTTTAGGGTGAGGAACATTCAAAAAGTTCCACACAGTTACTCATAGGTATGTGCAGAATCTCTCTTTCTACCAGGTTTTTTTTTAAGAGGTGAGTGAGGAGGGACTATTCCGAGCACCATCTTTCTTGACACTCAGGAGACATCCAGTAATGCAGCAAGCAAGTCGGTGGTTCCTCCAACTTTGTCCACGGTGCTCCTGCCACCCAGTCCCATCTCAGCACAATGACCCATCTCTGGCTCTGTCTAGGTCCCTGGGGGTAGAGTTCTTATCTCCTGACTGCAGCCTGGGCCCCGGGTCTGTGCGGGCATGCTGGAGAGAAGGGGTGGAGAGCCCAGTTTGGGGACAAGAAGATACAGCCCAGTACTATGTCATTTTGAAGAAGGCAATTCTATCCAGGGTGTCTTCACAGCCCCTAAGGGCTCAGACGGCCCACTCTTTACAATGGCTTACACTGGCCCCTTCGTGCTCCTTCTGACCCTCCTGGGAGAGAAATACTGGCATCACATATTCATCCATGAGGCTGGGAAGGACCCTGAACCATGAGCAAATCCCACCCCAGAATGATTAGGACATGAAGTGACAACCTTATTTGTTTTTCAACCACTATGGATTTGGGGGAGTGGAGGATTTGGTTTATTTAGTAAAGTGCTATTTCTTCTGTTTGTGGCACATGAGCTTTACACACATGTGTATAAACATACACATACACACACAGAGACACAGCTAATCCAAAGTCATTGGTTGTTCTAGAAGGAAACCATAGATTAGCACCAACTTATTTATTTGACTCAAAAATGTAGTTATCTGATTATTAACCACCTATGCTTCCAAACAGACTTACTATCCTAATCATATTTTCCTTAGGGATGTTAAAAAGAGTTTGAATTTTGTTAGCTAGTAACAGCAGGATAGAAGGTGAGAAAGGACGTAAGTGTTATTGTAAGCAATTCATAAAGGCTTTCATTCACTGTCATGTTGAAAATATACGTAACACAGGACAGAAGGAGTCAGAGAATAGAGGGTTGAGCATGCTTATCAACACATGAATAGATGGCAGATCAGTAAACCCGAATGCATATGGAAATTTAGTATATGACAAAAACAGCATTGCATTATCAGAGGGGAATGCTGGATCATGTAATTAATGATGTTAGGGACACTCAGTAGCTATTTGGGGGGAAACTGACATCCCTACTTTATCTCTTAAAATAAATTCCAAACAGATAAAAAATTGAAAAGATTAAAAATAAGAACATCAAAAATAAAAAAAAAATGAGAGATTCATCTTTTGAATCTCAGAGTAGGGAAAATCTTTCTGGTTTTACCAAGAAGCCTTAACATTTATTATACATTTTATCACTTAAAGGGCTTCTACAGGGCCAAAACTCAATTAACATAAGGTCAAAAGACAAACACAAAACTGGGGGAAACATATAATGTGTATCACAAGGAACTTAATATCACAAGAAATGGGCAAATGACATGAACTACTACATTTCACATAAAACGAAATATAGTTGGCTCTAAAATTGATAAATAAAAGATACTTATCCTACTTCATAATAAGAAAATATAAATTAAAACTATGAGACACTATTTTTTACCTACTCGATGAAACAAAAGATGAAACATTTGTTAGCATATTTGTTTCTGGGGATCTGGAGAGTATTGTCATGCATCTGGTGCAATAGTGGACTAGCAAAACTTACTGTAGGGAGCAACTTGTTAATGTCTATCAAAATGTAAAACTGACTTCTCTTGGAACTAATCCTACAATATACTTATAAGATGCAAAAAGACATTCCTACAATGCAATGTATTTGCCCAGCATTATTTGAAATAGGAAGAAAAGATTGTAAGTAGCATAATTGCCCATTAATAAGGGATTGATTAAGTTAAGCACAGTACTGCTATAGAATGGAGTATTATGACACCCTAAAAAAGAGTGAATAGAATAAAGACCAGGAATGGACTCTAGGTATATGGTCAACTGTGACAAAGGTGTAAAGGTAATGCAATGAGGGAAAGATAATCTTTGAAACAAATGTCACTGGAGCAACTGAATATCTATATGCAAAAGAAAACCTGACCTTAGGCTCTTACTTCACATGATACACATATATTAACTTAGAGTA
The DNA here is from genome assembly GCF_004348235.1 of Phoca vitulina. NCBI lineage: Eukaryota > Metazoa > Chordata > Mammalia > Carnivora > Phocidae > Phoca > Phoca vitulina. The sequence continues at coordinate 54,581,532 of NW_022589709.1, forward strand.
GATCATAGACTTAAATGTAAGAGTTAAAATTATAAAAAAATTTTTTAAAAATGTAGGAGAAAATCGTTGTAACCATGGTTAGTCAATGATATCTTAGTTATGACACAAAATGCACAAACAATACATGAAAAAATTGATAAATTGGACTTTGTCAAAATTAAAAACTTTTGCTGTTCAAAAAAAGGACACTATTAGTAAAATAAAAAGACAAGCCATAAACTAGGAGAAAAATATTTGCAAAACAGAGCTGATAAAGCACTTGTCTCCAGAATATATAAAGAACTCTTTTTTTTTTTTTTAAAGATTTTATTTATTTATTTGAGACAGAGAGAATGAGAGAGGGAGAGCACATGAGAGGGGGGAGGGTCAGAGGGAGAAGCAGGCTCCTTGCTGAGCAGGGAGCCCGATGCGGGACTCGATCCAGGGACTCCAGGATCATGACCTGAGCCGAAGGCAGTCGCTCAACCAACTGAGCCACCCAGGCGCCCTATAAAGAACTCTTAACAACTCAAGAATAGGACAATTAAAAGCTGGGCAAAATTTTTGAATAGATACTTAACCACAGAAGATATACAAATGGGAAATAAGCACATGAAAAGATATGTAATATCAATAAATAAAATGCAAATTAAAACCATGCACGATGAGATATAACTACACATCCAGTAAAATGTCCCAAACCCAAAAGACTGAAAATACCAAATGTTCTCGAGGATGTGCAGAAACTAGAACTCTAATACATTGCCGGTGGGAATGTGGCAGGGTACTGCCACTCTGGGAAACAGTTTGGCAGTTTCTTAAATGGTTAAACACATACTTACCATGCAACCCAGCAATTCTACTTCTGGGTAACTACCCACTAATAATGAAATCAAATGTCCGTATAAAAGACTCATACACAAATGTTCACAGCATCCTTATTCATAATTGTCCCAAACTGGAAACGATTCAAAGGTCAATCAACTGGTGAGTAGAGAAACAAAAGGTGGTAGATCTGTGCAATGGGGTACCACCCAGGCATGAAAAGGGACTACTGTTCTATGCAATAATGTGGTGAATCTTAAAAACATCTTGCTAAGGAAAAGAAGCAGACACAATAGTATTTAAGAAGCCAGAGGTATAACAAATATTGAATGATTTCATTTATTTGAAATTTTGAAAACCAAAAAATCTAGAGAGAGGAAAAGTACCTGGGTGGCTGCCTGGGGTTAGAAGTAGAAGTTGGAAGTGACCGCAAATGAGCATAATGGAGCTTTCTGGGAGTAATGAAATTATTCCAAAAGTGGGTTTTGGTGATGATTATACAACTATATAAATTTTCTAAAACACATCACATTGACACTTAGAAATGTATGAATTTTATATTATATAAATTATATCTCAATAAAGCTGTCAAGTTTGTGAAAGAAAAAAAGTGAGGAAGTTCTATACATTGTAATGATGGAGCAACCTCCAACCTGTATGGTTTAAGGGAATAAAAGCAAGATTCTGCCAGTGTACATAATGCTACCACTTTTGTGTAAAAAACAAAACAAAACAAAAGTATATTTTTTGGTATGCAGAGAGTATCTCTAAAAGGATACAAGACGCCTGCTAATAGAACTTGCCTTTGGGAACAAAAGAGATGAACATAGGGGAAGGGAAGGAAAAATAAAATAAGAGGAAAACAGAGAGGGAGGCAAACCATAAGAAACCCTCAACTCTAGGAAACAAACTGAGGGTTGCTGGAGGGGAGGAGGGGAGGGGGGTAGGGGGATGTGGTAACTGGGTGATGGACATGAAGGAGAGCACTTGAAGGAATGAGCACTGGGTGTTATAGGCAACTGATCAGTCACTGACCTCTACCTCTGAAACTAATAATACAGTATATCTTAATTAAATTTAAATAAATAAATAAATTTAAATTAAAAAAAGAAAAGAATTTGCCTTTGGGCAGGCGAGTGGGGTGGCTGGGGTAGGGGAAGTGGCATAAAGGAAACATTTTCACTGAATATCCTTTTGTACTCAATCAAAACAGATGAGAGGAGAGAGGAAGAAAGAAAGAGGCGTTTTGAGTCCCACACCAGCTCCATGACTGTGGGCAACTGTCTGAGCCTCTTTTCCTCATCTGTAAAATGAAGGCCTTGGACCACTTGCTCTCTAAGGATGCCTCTGACTTCAAGTTCCGTACTCTGAGAATTTCTTTAAGGATGATCATCTCACATCTGTCTACCTTCCTGTTGTCTTTCCCCTGCCAGCCTGTCACGGACTACCACATAGAAAGCCATAACCCAAGGCTTTGTTCTTTCTCACTCAGGTGCATCTCAGTGTATCAGGTCCTCATTGTCTCGGCAACATGTAAAATATGGTTGTCAACCAGGGTGACAAGGCATCCCAGCAAGCAGATATGTGGGGAAGGAGTGACAAGACAATACAGAGGAGTGCTCACAACTCATTTGTCCTAGGGGCAGCTGGTTGAAATCAAGTCCCAGCCCTCCTGCTTGCCAGCAGTGTGATAATAAACACATGGGTAGTTCTCATTTCTTCATCTGCATGATAGGTATAAAACAGCACCCCTCTTCTTAAGGTTTACTGTGGGGATTACAAGTGATAATGCATGTAATTGCTTAGTACAGTGCCTGCCTCATAGTAATATTCAATAAATGTTAGCCCTTGTAATTATTAATCTGAACTCCACTGCTAATGGGACCCACTTTCCTGGAAGTGGAGGGAAGAGAGGCAGCTAGGTTATCAAGCTGTGTACTCACTAATGTCATGAACTGGGAGTTTGGGGGTGACAGAATGGCTTGTTTTCTTAATCCCAGGACCCAAATGGAGATATTGGAGTCACTTCTGCTGCCCCCAAGCCAATATCACTGAGGGAACTTCTAAGATTTCATCCCTGGAGTTGATTATATCCTGAACATGTGAGGAATGCAAGCTGCAAAATCATGAGACTGTGACATCAGGCTAGGGGTCGAGCCTGTTAAGTTAAAGAGCAAGTTTCAATATGCATGATAAAAGTGCTTTACATTTGGATCAAAATATCATCAAATATTAATATCAGGGCCATTGTATAACCTCCTCACCATGGTAGCTACTCAATAAATGTGAGTTGCAGCTTTCCAAGCAAATCAAACCAAACCTCTTCCATCACCACGATGTACACAGGCTCATGGTCCCCAACTTCAGTCTCAGCGCCACACAGCAAGGGAGGTATCTAAACCCGGACAACCTGGGGTCCCTGTAACTTCAAGTGTCTCAGCCACAGATAGCAGCCCGACCCTAACAACAACAAATTGATAGCTTTCAAGTGATTTAAATTTCCCCCGTTTGTAAGGTGATAGGGAACCCCTTTTGCATACACTCCCTGCCTTATACATTATCACGTCACATTCTAGAACTAGGTTCCAGAAGGCATAGTTTACTTTAGTGGGTTGCCCAGCTCACTAAATCTCTCATGTGTTTCTGTTCTGCCTAACTACATCGGAACTATATTTGTTAGGCACTGTGTTTTTAAGCATTTTTGTCCCCTCAAGAACAAGAGCCCTCCAATTCCTGCTGGTCTCACACTAATTCTCTCTGAGATCCTATGGAAAAGCTCTTATTATCCCTACTTTAGCGATGAGAAAACTGAGACTCAGGGAAGAGAAATAAGTGGCTGAAGTGATACAGCTCTGTGGATCTCTGGGGGTCTGGGGACTCAGTTTAAGGAGGCAAGGAATCTGTATTTTGATATCAAGCGCTTAATAGTTTGCATGCAGACTAAACAATGTTGTGAATGTATATGTACCTCTGCTTTTCAAATCTAATTATATTAGGGTAATTAATAAAAGAGAAGTTAATTTGAAGAGGTTACTGAACTCAAAGAGCGTTGGGTTATTTCATATTTTTTCTAACGTACTGGGGATTTGGAAAATGGGTTTATTTTTATAATTTGCAATGGGAGTCCTCATGCTGAGAAGCCTGGGAATCACTGCAGGAGACCAAAACTGGGAGGTACTTGGAATAACCTAGGTCTTTGGTGGCAATGAGTTTTCCATTCTTAAACTGCTACCTAGAATCAGTTTGTATATTTGATAGAAGTCTAGAAAGTGTCTGGAAGTAGGCGTCATTACTATTTAATTTCTTCATCTAACAACTGTCTTCAAAAAAAAAAAAAAGTCCTGGTTCCTTTCCTTTATATCTGTGTGACCTTGGACAATTTGTTTAACTTATTCATGTCCTAGTTCCCTCATTGGTAAGATGGGGAAAAGAATAGTACCTACCTCACACAATGCTGGGACAGTCACATGAGTTAACTCATGTGATGTCTTTCACACATTCTTGACACATAGCAAACACTCAGCAAATATTATGGTTGTGTTAGGCACCACTTGCCACTGTTTTTTGACACACAGTCGGGACTTGACAGACATTTTTGGAACGAACAATGAGTAACTGAAAATGTGAAATCGGAAGAGAGGACAGTTCTAGATATGTGATTCATCTACATTTCCTTCATCCCAGGACAGCTGCTTTTGTGCAGGTGCTCTGTTGAGGAGTTTTTGCTTCAGTGAGCTCAAGCTAGTGAGATGATGATAACTTACCTAGGCTGGTCCCTCAGACTTTACAAGTCTCTCAACTTATGTGTAGACACATCAAGACACGTGTGGAAGGGATCAGGCAGAACGAGCTGGGCTTAGAACCGAAGTACAGGCTATATTCCTCTTTAAAAACTGTAAGAGGAAACAAGACCAGTAGACCTTCTAGATAGGAGAGAAGCAATGCTTTCTTACCACAAACCAAAATGCTGAGGACCACAGTTATAAGAGGGTCAAAGGAAGTTAGAATGAACTTTCATAGCAGGCTCAATGTTTATCTAGCTTAAAATTTCACTTCCAGATTATCCCATGGATAGTTATTTGGCTTTATTACATAAATAATCTTTGAGCCTAACAGAAAGAGGGTTTTATTTTTGCAAAGTGAAGTGTTGAAGGTAGGGGTAAAGCACCTGTTGCTAGACTTTAAAAGATGGGCTGCCCTGAGTTTCAGTGCTGGCTGACATAGCTTTCTTTTCTTTCTTTCTTTCTTTTTTTTTTTTTAGAGGGGGTGGGGAGAGGCAGAGGGAGAGAGAGAATCTTAGGCAGGCTCCAGGCCCAGCATGGAGTCCAAAGCAGGGCTCAATCTCACAACCCTGAGATCACAACCTGAGCCGAAATCAAGAGTTGGATGCTTAACTGACTGAGCCACCCAGGCATCCCTGACATAGTGTTTTTTAATATAAGTCTCAGGCAGATGGGCCACTGAAGAGACTACCAGCTTCTCATACTGGTTGCTTTTTTTTTTTAAGACCAGCCAGTAATAATCCTAGCAGCTACCACTCCGTTGCTGTCCATGCGAGTGAGGATCTGGGCTGATGCCATGGACACTAAAGTGAATAAAATCCAGTTGGAGCCTTTCAGAAGTTGCCAGCAAATTAATGGTTGCACTAAATGGAGATGAATGCTTCCCTGCCACCTCCATCCATTGGCCCTGTTTCTGCCCACTGGGACCTCACAAAATAATCCAGTCTTTCAAGTATCAGCTCTTTGAAGTATGTAAACCTAGGTTATCAAGCCCCAGGCCTCCAACACACCTTCTTCATAACCCCGTAAGTCCCTTCAGCCACCTCAATAGGGTGTGGCTCTAGGACTCCCCAGCAGCAGGTTGTACATCTCTGCAAACTCTAGCTTGTCTCCATTGCTCGTGTTTGACCCAGAATGTCCCCTTTCCCCATCCCAGTGGTCTGGTCAATGACCAATAGACTGGGCTCCTGGAGGCCCATTTTTAGGGCCAAAGCAACTGCTGGGATTCTCTCTCAGAAGGTCCATGAAGGAGCCTGGAGTAAAAATCAGGGAACTTGAAATGAGAATTATTTATTTGCCTAATTATTTTTCTAGCTCCCAGCCCTCATCTTGTCTTAGGTCTTCTTCCTTCCTCTTTACAACTATGAGAATGTCTTCTTACCAGCATTGTTAGGAAGCCCAAATACTAGTAAAGGGTAGCTACTATTTATTGAGTGCCTTTTTTAGTATCAAGTGGTTTATATTTCTTATTTTGTGAAATTTCCTAATAACCCTGTGAGGTGGGTTAATTATTTTTTTTAATCACCATTTTCCAACTGAGGAAACTGGGACTCAGCGATTAAGTACCTTGTCACAGATGATAAGCAGAAGACCTAGAATTCAAGCCCTGGGCTTCCTGACTTCCAAGTTTATGCTCCTTGTCATATATCGCTCAGCCTCTCTGTGATAGAACACACCTGAACATTCTTAGTACTTTACCTGGTCATATTGGGTGCTCAGTAAGTGTGTTTCCCTTTCTTCTATCATCTTTTGTCTTCCTTGTGGAAATATGTAGACAGCAAGTGCCATCTCAGGGAGAAGAAGGGCGTCTCAGGGTGGACTTCCCTCTCACTCCTTCTACCCTCACTGGGGTCCCTTATGCACCTTTGAGTGCTTGGTTCTGTCACCTCCAGCAACTACCATTACTCAAGTTCAGTAGTTCTCAGCTGGAGGCAGTCAAGTCCCCCCACTGAGACATTTGAAAACAGGGAGGATACCTTTTGGTTATCAGAATGAGTAGGGGGCACCCTTGGCATCTAGTGGTTGGGATGGGCCAGGATGGTAAAGTTCTGCAATGAACCCATGCAAAATAGCAATGATGTCTATTCCCTTTGAGAAAGTCAGGGCCATGACTGTCTTCTTGCTACCATCCCTCCATGCTCAGCACAGTACCTGTCCCTCCGTAGATGCTTAATACAAATCTTTGTTCTCCTTTGCCACCCTTCCCATTTTCTGTATCTCTCTTCTCCCACTGGAGGTTCTGAAAGAGAGTTGTCCAGCTTGCCTCTAATTCTAATTTCTGGAGGCCTTATATAGCTCCATCTCATCTATATTCCAATCCTCTTTCCTTCCCCTCTTTTCAAAATGTTCAACAATTTGGAGGCCCACAGCCCTTATGAATGCCTTCTAACTTGATCAGGGATGATTTACTCTTTTAGTAAAGCTCAAAGACATGGCTTTCTAGAGTAATGTTAGGTAGAAACTTCTTTCTTTTAAAGTGGATTTAAATACCCTAAAAAGGTATTAGGTGGATGGCCTCAGTGAATGGATTGTGACGTGATTAACTCTAAGTGATCTGGTTTTGGCCCAGGCAGCAGCAGTGGCCCTGGCTGGCTTTCCCTCTCAGACCCATGAAGCTACAGTCTGGATCGGGTGGAGGAAGGGAGAGGCCCCTTAAGAAACCAGGGAGGAAAATGCTAAAAGCTTGAGGTCTGACCAGTTTCATCATTCTCGCTGACATGTCAGGAAAGCTGGTACTGTGTAAATCAAGGACTCTACTTCACTCCAGGACAGATAACCTAGTAAAGAGGAGTCAAAACTGGAATCCCAGGAGATGTCTATGCCCTGATTCCAGCTCCAGAATCGTAGCATGAAGCGGCAGGGTGGCAGATATCTGTGGTTGGATATTTTCAGAGTTCATTGCTTTTATTTTCTCACTGATTTCTTTGATAAGACCCCTAGTTCCTTTCTCTTTTATAAATTTCAGGTAGGAGGTTCTCTTCCCATCCTGGGAATTCCCCACTCTAATCCACTCAGGCTCTCTCACTTTTGAGAGCATATTAGGGAATTAAGAAGTCTTAAAGTTCATTTTCATTCTTTCTTAATTAAAAATCACTCTCTAAAGAGTAGCACAGCTTAGGACTGATCAGGAAGGGCTGAGAAGGATCACAAAGCAGAGAAATGTGGTGAAGGTCAAAAGAGCTAGCATTTACTTAGCACCAGCTATGTACCAAGCAGACTACCTGTCACGTATCACATTCTAATCTTTCTCCAGATCCATGCAGGAGTATATTAGTCAGGGTATACTAGCCTATGCTTTAATAACAAACAACCTTCAAATTGCCATTGCTTAAAAAAAAAAGAAAAAGGAAAAAAGAAAGAAAACAAGGATTTATATCTTATTTCCATTACATGGTTCAACTGTAGCTTTGTTCCAGGTCATCTTACCTTTAGACCTGAGGCTGACAGAATAGCTATTACTGGAAATGTTTCAGGTTGCTATGGCAGGGGGATAGAAAATTATGCAAAATCATGAACTACTTCTCAAAGATTCCACAAGGAAATGACACATGTCACATATGCTCACATTTTGTTGGCCAAAGCAAGTCTCAAGGCCATGCCTACATATAAAGGGAAGAGAGAAATGCAATCCAACTATATGTGCAGAAGGAGAGCTAGAAACATTTGGTCGATAAAGTGTTATTATAGCTGAGAAAATGGATGCTTAGGAAAGTCAGTAGGTGGTAGAGTTGGAACTCCAAGCTGCGTTTTGTGACTTGGTCTCCTGGGCTCTCTACTCTCCTACAGCAGGTACGTTCTATAAGCACATTGTCACATACGTGGTGCTGCACCTTCTCTCCAAATAAAGTGTCCCTGGGGCTTAAGAAGGAAGTGTGCACATGCACCTAGGTATGAACAGGTTAGAGTCAAATCAAAGTTAATGTGACTCAGCCTTTACTTTATTGTACCAATTTCTACTCTCTGTAAAGGTCTTTACCACACTTGGCATGAAATCATTATGTAATAGAAGTTTCATCTTTGAACACATGCCAGATTTTTGTTTTTAATCATAGTTTCAAGTACAACAGGTTTCTTTGCTTATTGCTTTTATTTGCTATATAATGAGAAACGGGCCACTCTGCCCTTAGTATGGTAAGGCTGCTGCCTGGTGGATGTTCAAAGTCCAGGGGAAAGGATGTCCCAGTTTCCCTCTATTACTTTCAAGACAATCTCTAGAAAAAAAAAATCTTGCTCAAAGAAACAAAATAACAAGACTGATTCTACCAGCCCTTAGAAAATCAATCCCAATATTTCATCTCCCTGGAGCCCAGACGAAAGGCTATGCTATGTTAGTTCTTCTCAGACTTTTCTAATCCAAGTACCCCTAATGGGAGAGAAAAAAAATCCCAAGTGGTCTACCACAGGTGCAATTTCAGACTTTAACCAGTCCTGGGTGCGTGCATGTAGGTTTGCATTCTGCTCCATAACATAGCCACATTTGTTTGCATGTAAAATGTTTTAAATCACTCACCACTACATAAAATTGATAGGCCAGAAAAATATACTTATTCTTGATTTTCACCACTCCCTAGGAACCTGACCTCAAGCCTTCCCCATCCATGAATAACAATATGCTTATCACCTGAAAATGGACCCCAGAGGGGCAGGGATAAGGATTACTTTTAGGCTGGGGATATGGGAGGTTTCCTTGGCAGCTAGAGTACCCCTAGAAACCAGGAGAGGATAAAGGTGAGAAAAGGAGGAAGAAGAGTGGGGCGCCTGGGTGGCTCAGTTGTTAAGCGTCTGCCTTCGGCTCAGGTCATGATCCCGGGGTCCTGGGATCGAGCCCCGCATCTGTGATGCTTCACAGGGAGCCTGCCCCTCCCTCCCCTCTGCTCTCCCCCTCCCTCCCCTCTGCTCTCCCCCCTGCTCCTACACTCTCTCTCTCAAATAAATAAATAAATAAATAAAGTATTTTTTAAAAAAGGAGGAAGAGGAGGGATGGGGAGAAGGGAGAAGAGGACCATGAAATGGTAGCTGGAGGCAAAGAGAAGCCAGGACAGTAAGGCAGCAAGTTACAAACACGGCTTTAAAAAGCACATGGAAAGAACTGAAAACTAATTTATTAAGTCAGTTGCTAAAGAATAACATTTTTATTGGTTATATTTCCTTATCCATTAAAAAAGCAAAGTGCTTTGCCTGAAGCACAGCTAGCTAGAATCTAAGCAAATTATTTAACCTTGCTGGTTTCTGAGCCATAGAGCATGAACTCAAGTGCTGCTCAGCCTAATGAGTATATAGTTTGCAAAACTCTTTGAAGACAGAGAGGGCAACTGAAGTATTATGTATTATTAAATAAAATGCCTATTTAGGAAGGGAACTCTCCATTAGCATTATATATGCCTTAACTAGTAGTCAACACCTGGTAGAGCTAGAAGTCAAAAATTTTTTGACATAAGGGACCCAGGCACTGATCACTTAAAATAGAAAATAAGAGAACAAAGAAACAAGCCCGGGCAGTGATAAATGGCAGGCAGCATTAAGGCACTGGCTTGGTTCAGAGAGAGATTCCTGAGCTAAAGAAGGCCTCATTTACTGGAATGGAAAAATGTAGGGCCAGGAAATTGCTCAGAGGTCTTCTGTCTCTTCCTGTGCACATGGAGGTGCACTGTGCTACTGTTTTGGATCAGAATCTCAGTTTTGGAAATAGCCTGAGTTGTGTCCTTGGAAAGTGAGAGGGTTATGTGGTGTATTTACGTGCGATGGAGGGGGAGGAGGAGAGGATGTTGGGAGGAGACATTTAGATGCGCTCTGGAACCAAACCATTTCCTTGGGCCTCACAGACAGTTACCAGAATGACACTGGGAAACTGGGCAGATGATCCAGGCCTAGGGAACCTCCAAGATTCCTGAACCAGCTCCAAGGTAGAGCCAAGTCAGCCTGCTGACAACAAAGGCCACTTCTGAACGTTCAGACTAGATGGCTGATTTCAAGCCTGCCTATTTCTCAGCATGGGCTGAGTCTTGGTTTTTCATTCAACAAATGTCTATTAACCGATTCCAGCAGATACTGTTTTAGGCACTGGGGATATATCAGGAAACAAAAGACAAACATCTCTGTGCTTATGGAGCCTGTATTCTAGTGGACGGAAACAGACACTAAATAAAATAAATAAGTTACATATTAAAAGGTATGGAGCATTACAAAGCAGGAAAAGAGAGTGAATAGGGAGTACGAGTGCTGAGGGGGGCAGGGTTAGGGTGGCCTCAATGAAAAGGTTGTACTGCACAAAAGCTTGAAGGAAGCAAAAGAGAGAACCATGTAGATATCTGGGGAAGAGCTCTCCAGGTAGAAAGAGAAGCAAGTGCCAAGATCTGCAAGTGGGAGACTGCTTTCTGTGTGTGGGAAACAACCAAAGGCCAGTGGGGTTGGGGTGGAGTAAGCAATGGAGGGTGTGGTAGGGTATGCTCTGTGGGGGAGGGGGTAAGTGTATCATGGATAGCCTTGTATGCCACTGGGTGGACTTCGGCTTTTCTTCTTTTTTTTTTTTTTTAAGATTTATTTATTTATTTGAGGGAGAGAGAGAGAGCACCCAGAGGGAGAGGGAGAGGGAGAAGCAGGCTCCCCGCTGAGCAGGGAGCCTAATGCAGGGTTCCATGCCAGGACCCTGGGATCATGACCTGAGCTGCAGGCAGATGCTTAACCGACTGAGCCACCCATGCATCCCTACTTTGGCTTTTATTCTAAAATAAAAGATGGCGCGAAAAATTTTAGGCAGGGGAGTGACAAGATCTGACTTACATTTTAATAGAATCAATTTGACTATTGTGTTGAGAGTAAGCTAAAGGGATCCAAAGTTTGGAAATGAGGAGAAGAGCTAGGACGCTATTAGGAAGTGATTTTCCACTGATTTTAGAGTAAAAGCCAAAGTTTCTGGGGGCGCCTGGGTGGCTCAGTAGGTTAAGAGTCTGACTCATGATTTCTGCTCAGGTCATGATCTCAGGGTCATGAGATCCAGCTCCACGTCGGGTTCTGGGCTTAATGGGGAGTCTGCTTGGGATTCTTTCTCTCTCCTTCTGCCCCTTCCCCTGCCCTCTCTCTCTAAAAATAAATAAATAAATCTTTACCAAAAAAATAAGCCAAAGTTCCTAGAAGCAGCCTGTTGTGGTATGGGCCAGGGTAGGGGCAGTGCAGGTGGTGAGAAATAGCTGGAATCTGCATGGACAATGAAAACAGAACCCAGAGAATTTGGCAATCCATACACTTGGGCACTTAGGAGGTCTGTTCAGGACTATGTCAGTGAGCTGTGAGAGAACGGTTATGAAGGATGTACCCTCTTCCCTTCCAGTAAAGGAAGAAGAGGCAGGATTCTTGTTGGTTCAACCACCTTGCCTTTTGTCCTTTTTCCTTCATGTAAATTGAGGGCCTATTTTGTGCCAAGCACTGTGCTGGGATATAGCAGTGAATGTAAATAGGATCACTGCCCTTACAGAGCAAACAGTTTACAAAGGGAGTCAGATGTTAAGTGAATAATCACACACATAAATGTAAAATGACTACTCTGATACACGCTGAGTGTCAAAATTGGTTTACCTGCCCTGGTCAGGAGGTGCTGAGAAAAGAACACTTGAGCTGCGATCTGAATAAGACACATGCCAACCATGGACAAAGATGGCAGAGGGAGGAGAAGAGTGTCCTAGGCAATGGGAATGGCATGTACAGAGGTTCTGGAGGGAGGGGGAGCACAGCATGGATGAGGAACTGAGAGAACGCCAATGTGAGTAAAATGCAGAGAGTTTGGGGAACGTGAGCAAAATGCAGCTGGAGAAATGGACAGGGTCAGACTGTTGGGCTTGTGGGCCATGTTCAGATTTTGAACCTCATCCTGGAATCAATGGGAAACAGCTGGAGGCCTTAAAGCAGGGGAATGATGGTGGAGTAAGAGTGATGTGGAAGGCCAAGTACGAGACAAAGGCAGAAGCTCAGGTGAGTTGGTGCTTGGTGCTCCTGTGGACCCTGGAGAGAGCGGGGAGGTCATGATGAGAAGAAAGATCAAGATCCGAGAGCTATTTAGAAAGTAGACCTGGGTTTGGATGGCCCAGTGGTGTGTTCCCAGTTCTTTGTTTCAAATACTTGTACCAGTGGATGTAAGACTCTCCTATTTGTAGAACTCACCTACTTGTATTAGACCAAGCCACAGGGTAAGTTGGAAAATCTATTTTTCTATAAATATTTCAAAAAGATAAGATTTACTGTAGGATGGTTTAGTGTCTGGGCTTACCAGAAAGAGAGGGTGAGAGAGATGACTGTCCCTAGCCCTCTCCTGGCTTGGTTGTATAATGAATTAATGTAGTCCCTGCATCGACGACACAATCTCTAAACCAGCATTGTCCCATAGAAACATAATATAATGCAAGTCACAAATGTAATTTTATATTTGCAAGTAGCTATATTTAAAAAAGAATAAAAAACCCAGATGAAATTAATTTGAATAACCTTTTTGATTTAACCCAATAAATCAAAATATTGAGACATGTAACCAACAGAGTAATTATTAGTAAGGTACTTTAATTTTTTTTTAACTAAATTTTTAAATTTTTAAAATCCAGTGTGCTTCTACACGTACAGCATGTCTGCATTTGGATTAGCCATATTTCATGTGCTCAAAAGCCACATCACGCACGGCTAGTGAGTACTGAACTAGATCACATAGCTCTAAGACATTAAAGCAGCCACGCAGATCCTAAACCCACATACAAAACACTGAAAATATAGGTCCTTCTATAGTAATTTAAAAAGGCAAGTAATACTTTAAATAGAACTTCTTCAATTTCAAAAGCAATTAATTTGTGATTAACTATATGAATTCAAGGAAGTTGGTTTTCTTTTCCATGCCTCAGTGCCCAGAAAAGAACCACAGTGGGGCTGGATAGTATGTGTCAATGTTTTCAATCTTAACAATCACTGGCTCCCCAAGAAGGAAGTCCAAATAGTTTTCCTCCTCTTTGATTATCATTTCCCAAAGAAATCTTTCCTTCCAAACTTCTAAATTCTATGATAGCTGAAGGTGGGAAATTAGCTAGTTCAATAGTAAGCAGACAAAATTCCAATAATGGTTTTCATTCTGAGGCAAAAAAGTTGGATTTTCTTAGGAAATTTGAATACTAACTGGATATTTAATGATTAAGGAAACTAATGATGTTTTAGATATTACATATAGCACTGTGGCTGTGTTTTAAGAAAAAATCCTATGTTTAAGGGATACATCCTAAAATATATTTATAGATGAAATAATATGATGTCGTCGATCTACTTAAAAATCATCCTACTTAGGAGGTAGGGGAGAAGGTGGGGTTTAGATGAAATAAGATTTGTTGTAATTGAAACTTGGTGTGAGATTCACATGGGGATTCACTGTATTATTCTCTCTACTTTTATAGTTTGAATATTTATGTAATAAACTTTTTCTTTTCCTGAAGGTAGATTTCCAGACTTTCTTAGGTCCTACTAGAGGTAGGATTTTCAAACATTGCCCTTAAATACTGTGTATGCTTCATGGTACAGATGCAAAAGCCTACCTAAGCATCAAGTACAAACAATTCTTATTTAATACCTCAGTGGAATAAAGCCATATGTTTAAGGGCCCCGAATTCCCACTGTAGTTTAAATCTCTGGTGTTTTTGGTGTAACAAGACTTTACCCTTTCATCCTACCCTTTGGTACAGATTTAGGATCAATATTTATAAGCAAAGCCTGTGTCTTCTGTGTCAAGGAGAGCCGCAGACTCTGCCTGAGCCACACAGGGTATCAGGGAGCACAGTGATAAATCATATAGACAAAGTATATTGCAAACCCAGAATGGTGCAGATGCGTGGCCCACGGGCATTAAGACTGTTACCTCTTCTTTGCATCATGGAGGCTACATGTGACAGGGATAGGTAGAAACAGAGGAGGGAACTCAGAGGGGATGGAGCCTCAAAGGCCAGAAGACATAACACCTAAGACCCACAAAGGGGGATGTATGAATGTAGGTCACTTGTCACCTTAGGTTGCCTGGGCATTTTGTAAAGTTCTGGTGTTACACTCTCTCTAAATTCCATGAGAGATTTCTGGCTACCTCCTGTCCACTCAGCCCTCTCGAACACTGTGATGGGAAATGAGGAGGCTGGAGCCCAAGACATCGTGAGGAGCTGGATAATCAACAGAGAACATAGGACTACCTTGCAGATATGCTGCCTTCAGGCACCCTTGCCTACCAACATCGGGTCTTCCTGCCTCCAAGCCTTTGGGTGCTTGACCTCTCACCAAGAATTACAGAGCAGGTGCTCATTTTCACGCCCAAAGGAATTCACTGCTAGTGTCTACATAAAAGGATATACAAAGAAAGAGAACAGGACTTAGTCTGAGAATGTTTTCCTTTTGCATTTTCATCAGCCAAAGGAGTATTGAGTTTAGGGCACCAACATATGGCACAAATGTTAATTTTAAGGAAAATTTGGCGCACATAATACGCTAAGCCATGCTACTCTCTACACATGTGGTACTTGGCTTCAGTGGTGGCAATACAGTGCCAGATTTTCTTAAATGTCAAGCATTTTAAGAAATGGTTTCTTTGAATTAAAATTACACACCCCCAAAATGGAAATACTACTGAGATGTTTCTAAATAAAATGAGGCAACAGCTGACCAGAGGCCATGGTGGACCGCTGGAGAGCCAAACATCAGCAGAATGGTGTTTTAACTTCTAAGCAATATATTATAATCCTGCAGCGCATTAACCAGATGATAATCTGCAAAGAGTGTCCAAGTCTTTGGGGTAGAAGAAGACTTGGCAGTTTTCACTGAAGATTCATCCTGTCCGTTGACAGAATTCACCTGTGCTACCTAAGTCACATGAGCAGGTGAGACTTATCCATGGAAATGATTCCCCTTGTGTCAGCATACTCTGGCATTCAGCAGTCTTCATGGTCAGAACAGTCTGGTGGTGAAATATGTCGAGCCTGGGGTCTTAGACTTGTTCTTACTAAGTTTCCCTTGACCACTTTGGTTTATCAAGTTCACTCCAAGTTCAGACCTGATTACCTCAACTCCACTGGCTCATTTTCATCCATATGCTTCTTTTCTAAGTCATCATACACATCACAGATAAAATGCTTGTTTCCAAATTGCTCTGTCTCTGCTTAGGAATCTGTGTCTAGATTTCCACTTATTCACAAATCCCTTAATATAGGGAGAGACTGAGTGGTATACTTCCAATGGACTGATAAAAAAGTACAGGAGGGGAGGAAGTTGGGAATGACAAAAGGCTTACAGGAGCCAGTATAGAGTCAAGGTCATCCAGTAGGAAGTAATATATGAACTGAGATTATAGCCACTTGGGCTCTAGAACTTTAAGACTCATATTCTCCCTTTGCCTCTGTCACATGGAAACATTCATACAATCTGAACAAGATGATGCCTGAAATCCTCTCCCATGCTTGAAACATTCTACAATGAATTCTCTTCATCTCATGGGGTTTTTGTGGGAACTAAATGTAATAATGAGTATGAAAGTTTTTTTGTTTTTTTTTTTTACAACTTGAGAATTATCTCCATGTAAGTTACCACAATATCACAAAGTAATTCTCTCAATAAACCTGGAATTATTTTTCATTTCTATTACAAAAATGTTGGGTCAAGTTTAGGAGTTTACTTAATTTCAGGTGGAAAATGAAAGGATCCACAGCAGGTAAAAAGATGCATTGAAGGAAATGAGTAGTTTATGCATAAATTTGAGTGACCTTTCTGGAAATCAATTTAGCAATATGTACTAAGACCTGAAAATTCATATCCTTTGACTCAGTAATTCTTTTTCTAGAGACTCTAATCTAAGGAAATTATAGTCAACCAACATTTATGTATAAAGTTGTCTACTGCAGTGTTATCTGCATATTGTATAGAGATGTACAGTAAATAGTCAGTGTTGGAAAAGAAAACATTCATTCATGTAAAAGACTTGAAAGAAACAAACCAAAATATTAACAGTTACTCTTGGTGGTGGTATTATTATTTTCATTTTCTTCTTTAAGCATTTCAGTATTAAATTTTATGATGGTAATGAATTCATATTACTTAAAGGTCATTAAAAATAAATTGTGTAGAGTTGCTCACCTTCATCTAATTGTGTTGTTAACTCATTTTGTCTTTTAGTTCATCTTGATCAATAGCCAGCTTATCTGAACTGTGTCCATGACTTATCTTGTTCTTCTGCTAACAACAACATTCTCTGGGCTTTATATTATGCCTGTTGTTTGCCAGCAGCCTAGATAGCACCCAGAGAGCGGATTCACCTGTCAGTTTTAGAGTGTCCACATGTGGTGCTCATTCTTTCCTTGAATATCCCATATAGTCTTTCTTCTTATGAAGTTCACAAGATGTGAATTGGCCTAGGACTCATTTCTTTTAGAATAAGATCTACCAAGCGACACTCTTAAAGTGTGGCTTGCTTGATTCTCCCTAAAAAGTCCCCAGGCAGAGGGGCACCTCTGTGGCTCAGTTGGTTGAGCATCTGGCTTTGATTTCAGCTCAGGTCATGATCTCATGGACCCCCATGTCGGGCTCTGTGCTGGACATGGACCTTTTCTCTCTCTCTCTCTCCCTCCCTCTCTTTAAAAAAAAAAAAAAAGTTCTCAGGCAGAGGCTTTATCCCCTCATGTTGAATTTCCCATCAATCCCCTACACAATAGCCTACATAATAGCCTTTTATTCTGAAAAACCAAAGGTTTCAGAAATTATAGACAATTCTCTAAACTCTAGATCAAATTTGCTCATACTGTGTTTTTAAATGGAATTCACATGAGTTACCTCTTACCAGATAGTAAGTAGAAAGGTGTTTTGTTATTTACTCACTACATTATTCACTCAATCAAATAGTTCCATGTTAAGTTAGCTCCAGCATTTCTTCAATCAGCACAAATGAAGATGAAAACTTGAAGGGGTTATTTCCCAAATACTCCATTAAATGATGCTATCTATCAAATGTACCCTTTTTATTAGAAAGCCAGAGAAGGTTAATAATCTAACAGAATCAGCCTGTTGCTAGTAATGGAGAGTGGGGAAGAAGGGGAGAGGGGGAGAAAGACAGAGACAGACTGATCAACTAAAACCAAGTTATTCCCAAACACTCAAACTCAAAAAGCTCCCCAAAACAGACAATAACCTATGGCGAAGGCTGTCAAAGAATTCTTTCTTTGGCTAACCCTTCCAAGGAACTAGTGTTTAGCCAGAATCTTCCAGATTCAGTCTTGTAGCATTCAGACTCTCAGAGTAAGCCTGTCAGTATCTTAACTAGCTTTTCCTCACCACCTCATCAATTTGGCGCACAATTCTCACTCAATTTAGATCCAGCTATTTCTTCACACTTTTACGTTGATTTGGAAAATATCCTTCACACTTTGGTTGTAGTCTCTTCTCATGATATGCCATTTGCATTAGGACGATTTTGTTTCATGAATGGATTTTCTTCCTGTGTGATTGTAGCCTTAGATGAGCCTAGGGCCTTGTATACTTCATTCCAGATATCGTAGCAAAACAAGAGTTTGTGAGGCTGCTTCTATCTTCCTCCCTAAATATATACGTATTTCTTTCTCCCTTTGTCCAAATTCTCAGATTTGAAATCTTGGTTGTATTTGTATATGGTGTTTTCATAAATTTTAAATCTGAAACTCAGTCCAATCCTTGTTTCTGGTACCATTCTCTTCCATCATCTAAACTGTCTCAGGCAGGTGTGGGCTTATACAGAGATTACACACACCCGTGGGCACACACACAACTTACGAATGGCAGATATGATCCTGTGTGTTTTGTCAAAACAATTCCATTACTGGCGAGTCCATGAGAATTGGATGTCTGGTGTTACTTGAAACTAGCCAAAAAAAACCAATTTTTTTTTTTTAGATCTGCCTTTAGAACTGTTCATTTGCATTCCCTTTTGATGGCTTTTGCCCAATTTTCCACTTTAAGTAGTCACATTTGTGATCTCTGGAAGCTCTTAGATATCAAATGATACTGTTTCTCTGTCATATGTTGTAATTATTTTTCCAGTCTGCCATTTCATTTTTAATTTTTTAAATAAGATTTTATTTATTTATTTGAGTGAGAATATGAGTGGCGGGGTGAGGAGAGGGAGAAGCAGGCTCCCTGCTGAGCAAGGAGCCTGATGTGGGGCTTGATCCCAGGATTCTGGGATCATGACATGAACCGAAGGCAGACTGCGTCACCCAGATGCCCCAATTTTATGTGATTTTTGACATACAGGATTTTTTTTCCTTATATAATCAAACTATTCAAACTTTTCTAGTTTTTTTTTTTAGCCAAGGGCTTTAAAAGGTTACAGGTTTAAGGCAAAGACGCATGAAAGCCCTCTTCCCAATGAATTGGAACTTCGAGCTTTGAATGAAGCTGGTACAATCTTTCCCTACCATGTTGTTGAAACAACTGGGCAGAAGATCAGTCTAGAAGATATGGCTGGATTTACCCTCATCCTGAGGAGAAAAAAGCCACTGTGAAACTAGAGGAATAGAAGTAGGGTGAATGCAGTCTGAGGAGGAACAGCAATGACACTAACGTGTGTGCTTAAGAGTCACTTATGTGACCAGAAAGTAGATGACTATTCTGTAACCTTTTCCTAGTTCCTGAGCTTTGGGTTGATTTCAGGGGATTTTGGGGGGCCAATTCCTTCCCAGACTTGGGCAATCTGAATGATTCAGTGGCCAGGGTCCCCTGGGTGCAGGGGAATACTTTCAGTGGCCAGCAATGTGGTGAGGGGGTGAAGGGGCCTGCCTCACCACAGCTATGACCAGTTCCCTGACAGATGGCACTGCTGCACATCCATAGTGTGTTTCACCCTTTGCAAGTATCCTTTAGATGCTCTACCTTGTTTGGTTATGACAGTGACTATGAGAAGCAAGGAGGGTACACCAAGGTTTCCTATTCTCTTTTCTACAGACCAGAAGTAAATAGAATATCAAATGTAACTGACTTTCCAAACTTAAGTGAGTTTGTGATTGAGTTATGAAGCAAGGTGAGAGGTGTGCGGTACACTACAAAGGGGCAGCGTGGCCTAACAGGTGTACAGGCAAGGAAAGTGGGCACATCTGGGATGAAATGCCAACTCAGCCAGTTATTTGCTCTTTGGCCTCAAGCAAGTGACTTCCCTCTGAGCTTCTATTTCTCATCTATAAAATGGAATAATGGCCTTGCAGGATTGATGTGAGGATTAAGTTATATAATGCTCCATCTCCTTCAGGTCTTTCATCGGGTTGGTGCTGTATGTTTTTGAGTGCCACTGTGAAACTTGCATGGAAGGAGTAGTATATAAAGACCCTCTCAGGAAGGGCAGAGCATGAAGAGCCCCTGCACAGTGCCTGGCACAGAGTAGGTGTTGCAAGAACCTAACTTCTCTTCTACCATGCCAGCTTCCAAACTCCTGAGAGCTAAGATGCACTTGGAGGCTTTCCTCTGAAGAGTCCTTATGTGGTTTATAACCCTGCTCATCTAAAAGCTCTTTTCTATCATAACATTTAGAGTGCTGCTGGCATTGAGGATTATGATTCGTCGAAAAACTCAATTATTTGCCCAGTAGGCCATTGTATAAGTAGCCTGGATTAGCGTTTGCAACAGCCCATATGTAAATGTAAAAGATCTTGAAAGAGGGTTATTAAAACTAGAGTCCAGCCACAGCCTCAAGAGAGAGCTCAGTGTCATGGCTAAGAGCAGGAGTTGGCAAACTATGGCCCCCAGGCCAAATCCAGCCCACCACCTGTTTTTGTATATAAAGTTTTATTGGAACACAACCACTCCCATTTGTTGACACCGCTACTATGGCTGCTTTAGTTACAACGACAGGGTTGAATAGTTGCAACAGAGACTGTAGGTCTCACAAAGCCAACAATATTTGCTCTTTGACCCTTTAAGTAAAAGTTTACCAATACCTGGCTAAGAGCTGCTACTTTCAGGCTATGTGACCTTAGACAAATAATTTATACTTATTGTGCCTCAAATTCCTTTTCTGTAAAGTAGGGATAGTAATAGTAATGATTGAATGAGATAATCCAAAGCCTTGCATGTGCTGAGTCCTTGGTTAATGATAGCTATTATTTTACTCATACTCTCATTGATTTATAGCAAATTCCATTGTGTAAAACTCACCCTGACCCAGGGACAAAAAAACCTGTTTGTTCAACCCCAATTTCAAAGCCCCCAGGCCCACTGCAGATATCAACAGCACCTAAAATAGTCACCTTTTCCTGCCACAATGGCTTTCTTAAGAGCAGCCATTTCAATGCCATTAGCTCAGCTTCCGGGATATTAAACACATACTCTACCTTTCCTCCACACTTAATATAGACATTTGGATTAGTGTCATTGAATATTTTCCAATAGTCTGCGTATCCTATCTGGGAGAGGGGGAATTGGATGAGGCATTTGATGGAATTAAATGTCAATAGTATCAGCTGTTTCTTTCTAAAACTACGAGCAAGATATTCTAAAAGGTGTGAGGGAAGATTTTGCATTTAGTCACTTACTGTTCGAAAATGAGAAGATTTTTTTTCAAAGACAATCAAGCTTGACAAACGGCATTAAAAGCCACTAAGGAAGCTGAAAAAACAGCAGCTCCACACTGCTTCCTAAATATAATGGGAAATGCTTTCTCAATGTAAAGAAGAAGTCTTATCCTACAGTCCAATCAGCATATGGGAGGTGATTTCCAAGAGAGAAGTGAGAAAAAAAAATCCCACAGCTCAACCTTTCACAAGTATCAGTCATGCAGGGAGAAAACTTTCTTGTACTCTCTTCCGCATTGTCAAGCTTTGCAGGTTAGAAGAGCCGAGAAGAGCCATCCCTATGAGGTACCAAATCTGCAGCCTAGCTTCTTAGCAGGTGGCTTGGCAGGGCCTTGGGGTAGGCTGGGGAAGCTTCTCTAGTCTGAGACTCATATGCACTCAAATGATGCACTGGTGGTACCCCACCACCACCAGGTACAGCATGACCTACCCAGGATGTTTCCATTTGTGGATTACCTGAACCCTAAAATGGCCATTGCATGAGTTGTGCCTCATCAACTCAGCCTTGTCATAGAGAAGAATCTTATCACCCCTATACTCCATCCCTAGTAGCCTGATTGTGTGGAAGAAAGGGAAGGATGATTGCATGTCACAGGGTTTCTTCCATCAGAATCCTTCCTCTACCACCCTAGGCCCAATCACCTTTCCCTTATTGTAGAGGTTCTGCCATTGATAGACAACAGAGTTTTAACACATGCCTCCCTGAAGTAGTTCTTAATCTTGGATAGCTGTGAGAATCACCTACAGAGCTCTTAAAATACACCAATACTTGGTCCCCCTACCCAGAGATCCTGATATAATTTAGATCTGGGGAGGGGTCTAGGCATGGCATTGTGTTTAGTCACGGTGGTGGGTGGATACTGTACATTTAAAGGTTCCCAAGTGATTCCCATGTGCTAACCTGCTATGCACAGGGTACTCTTCTCGGTGGGTACAACTGTGAATAGAACAGGCAAGGACCTGGTCTCATGGAGCTTGTGGTCTAGCGGAGTAAGACAGAGAACAAATAAATGAACGGCAAAGATTTTTTCTGACTGCCACTGGAAAATAAAGCGTGGGGCCGTGAAAGAGCTGGAGGATGTGAGATTATGTAACTTTAGAATAGTCAGGGCATCATCACTGTAGGGTCCTACTCTGCTTCTTTGCTTATGGTAAGTTCTGTTAGTACTCAGGGCTAGTGGCAGGGTTGTGATTAGATGCCTGCTTCTTGTTCAGGACAATTAGTGTCACTGTATCCCCTGAGCCCAGTTTCCATAGACTGATGAACCATGGGAGACCCTCACTGGACAGCCCAGATCAATCACTGTAACCAGAAGCGGACTCATAGGACATGCCTTATCCTCAGTATGCCAGCATGCCCCCTCCCTATTTCCCTTTCACCTACTATTAATTGAGTGCCCCACTCTAAAGCAATATCCTATCATCAGCATCATTACTGAACATAATTTGCTGACTTGTAATAATGATAATACTAAAAACAGATTGAACTACACTTACTATGTGCAGGCACTCTACAAGATACATTATCTCATTCAATTCACTACTAAGGTAGGGAGTATCAGCTCTGTTTCATAAACGTGGAAAACAAGACCCTGAATGGTTAAGAGACTTAAAATGTGGCTTACATTTTAGACCTTTTAGGTCCCCTCCAATTCAGACAGTCTGTGATCCTACAATCTCTAGGTCATTTCCTTAACTAGGTGGCAAGCTCCCTGAGGAAAGGCACTGTGTCATATACATCTTTGCAGGAGAATCCCTTCTCTCCTCACCCCCATGTTCCTTGCCTGAGGTGAGCAATAAATATATCAGCAGTCAGTTTGTGGAGGCAGCCTGGCAATCACTCCTGAGCCCTTGAGGCCCCAAGGAATCCTTTGAGTCCTTCAAGCCTCAGTGTTGTTGCTCATAAGCTTGGACTCTGTCCTTTCCCATCAAAACTGCCAGGAGGAGTTTTTACCAAGCAACACTGAGACTCCTCGGAGTGCCCCAAAGCAACTCACAGACACTTATAAATGGGTCCTATGGGCATTTGCCCCAAGGTCTGTCCCCAAAGAAATGATATTTCATGTTCCCCATCAGTTTTGTTTTGCTAATTAAATTTTTTTTAAAAAAGAGATTAATATACCAAATAACAAAGTCATTGCAATTTCTTGGACTAGGGATTGTTATTCCATAAGACACACTTCTGCTGATGTTTTAAGGTATTAGGAGGACATATCTTGGAAGAGACTTCCTCATTTTTTTCCAGCTTTTCTGAGGTATAATTGGCAAATAAAATTGTAAGATATTTAAACAACGTGATGACTTGCTAGACATACATTGTGAAAAGATCCCCTCCAGCTAGTTAATTAACACATCCATCACCCCACATATTTACCACTTTTTTTTTTTTTTTGGTGAGAACATTTAAGTTCTACTCTTTCAGCAAATTTCAAATATATAGTACAGTGTTATCAACTATAGTCACCATGTTTTACATGAGATCCTCAGATTTTTCATCATATAACTGAAATTGTATACCCTTTTACCAGCCTCCGTTTCCCCCACACCCAAACCTCTGGCAACTGCTTCTCTACACTGTTTCTATGAGTTCAACTTTTTTTTTTTTTTTTAGATTCCATACATAAGTGATGCCATGCAGTATTTATCCTTCTGTGTCTGGTTTATTTCAATTATCAGAATGCCCTCAAAGTCCATTCTTGTTGTCACAGATGCCAGGATTCCTTCTTTTTTTAAGGCTGAATAATATTCCATTACATACATTTTCTTGATTTATTCATCCATTGACAGACACTTGGGTTGTTTCCACCTCTTGACTATTGTGAATAATACTGCAGTAAACATGGGAATGCAGGTATCTCTTCAATAATAGTTGCATTTCCCTTGGATATATACCCAGAAGTGATATTGCTGATCATATGTAGTTCTATTTTTAATTTCTTGAGGAACCTCTATACTGTGTTCCATAATGCCTATATTTCTTAATGTAATAGATACAAAGAATATAACAAATTAGATAAGAGATAGCTTTACATGGCTTGTTGGTGTATGCACATATATGTGTGTATGTTTGAGACAAAGGGGAAGAAAGCAATGATATTAATGTGGTGATATCTCCTTGAAGAAAAATATAGAAAATTGAGAAATTAGGGGTGCCTGGGTGGCACAGTCAGTTAAAAGACCGACTCCTGATTTCTTGAACGTCCAACTCTTGGTTTCAGCTTGGGTTGTCATCTCAGGGTCACGGGACTGAGCCCCACATGGAGCCCAGCACGGAGCCCCATATGGGACTCAACATAGAGTCTTCTTGGGACTCTCTCTCCCTCTCCCTCTGCCCCTCCCCACCCCCATGCTCTCTCTCTAAAATAAATAAAATCTTTAAGAAAAAAAAAAAAGAAAATTGGGAAATTACAGTAACCTTCATTTCTGAATTTGGAACCCCCTCCTTGTGCTGATGTCCTTTTCATTTTTCACAGTTGAAGTGTCTAAGGAAGAACACAAAACTGTCCACCATATAAGTCCAGTGACTATTTCCATTTCATAGGAGAGTAACTAAACCCCCAGAGGTTTAATCAAAGGTGGTATTTTCCCCCCCTTCTCCCTCCTTTCTTTGCATTCAGCAGAACACAAGGAATGCCACTCTCTGAGGAGAGTATTGGGCTGGTTTGGCCCACTGTGGCAGCCTAGCCCCAGCTCAGCACAGGAACCTGACAGCACATCTGTGGCCTTGCACCCAAGCTGAGTCTTTTAACTGGCCTTTGTAGTGCTTCTGAGACAGGGAGAAATGGGCTCCAAAGAGTCCTAATCTCACATTCTCTTGATGCTGAAAACCCAGATTAAGGGCCTAGGGGTTGATCTCCAATGTTAGCAAATGCTCTATCAACAATGTGTGACTTCAACATAATGCTCATAGGAACTAATAATCCACAATGACGATGTTTGCTGCTGCAAATATCTCCAACTGGCAAATGATACTGAATCTGAACTGGCAATCTATAGTAACATTAACTTACTAGATGGAAATACAACCTAAATTCACATGTCCTCTGAAAGCCACAAACAAATGTGCTTTAAAAAGCAGGTACAGCGGCGTACAGTAAAAGAATCTTAACCAGGCAACAGCTCTGTATTGAGTAACTTCATGGCAATTAGTACCATGCAAGGCACAATGGGAGACAGAAGGGTATGAATCCCAGGCTGAAAGGAGCTTATGGGAAAACAAAACCTAAACATGAAAGAATCAGAGTGCAGTAAAGACAAAAAAAAAAAATCTCTGTATTTAACCCAGGGCTCAGTGGGGTGATATAATAGGATTTGAAAGAAGGGAGGGGCACCTGGGTGGCTCAGATGGTTAAGTGTCTGACTCTTATTTTTGGCTCAGGTCATGATCTCAGGGTCCTGAGATAGAGTCCTGAGTGGGGCTCAGTGCTCAGTGGGGAGTCTGCTTGAGATTCTCTCTCTCCTTCTCCCTTTGCCCCTCCCCCCCCCACTACAGGCACTCTCTCTCTCTTAAATAAATTAATACATCTTAAAAAAAAGAGAGAGAAAGAAAGAGGAGAAAGATAACTGGGCATAAGGGTAGGGTGGAAAAGTTTCCAGGAGGAAGCCTGGAACAATGGGATGGATCAATGGAAAGAATATTCCTGGATGGCTGACCAGTCTAAACAAAAGCCAGGAGGTAGAAATCAGTTTGTTCCACATAGAGAGAATAGTGAAAGCCTGGTCTCATTGGGGTTGAGAGGATTTTAGTGTGAAGGGGAACTGAGTTGGATCTGTTTTATTAAAGGACCTAAAGGTCAGGGAGAGGAGTTCACATTTGCTTTGAAAGTCGGGGAGTGAAGTTTACATTGCCCTGTGTATCAGGTAGGGATTCTGTTTAGTTGTAAGCCATAGAACTCTGAATACATTTTCTTAACAAAGTAAAGGATTTGTTTTGTCAAATAACAAGACCAGCACCAAGAGGGTAACCGAAGTTTCATACTGACAATTGCCCTCTTCCCCTCTACTATACTTTGTGGGAAGCATTGTCATTAACCTTGTTTCATGGTTGCAATATGACTGCTCCACCTCCAACCTCATATCCACATTCCAGGCAGAAAGAATTAAAAAAGGAAAAGATAAAGCAGGTGGTTTCTGTGTTGGGAACGCAAGAGCTTTCTCAGAAATCCCTAGCCCCAGCTGCTTACATCTCACTGGCCAGAACTGTGGTACTAGACAACCCTTAACTGAAGGGATGTCTGAAAAGGTTAGAATTTTGGCTGGGCACATTGCCACCATAAGCAAAATCAGGGTTCTGTTTCTAATGGCAGAAAGAAGAATGGATGTGGGAGCAGCAATTAGCAAGCTCTACACTCTATGTATAGCAATATCTATACACTATTGTTGTCGGTTCCTCAAGAGAGAGCTGTCTTAGAAAAAGTGACGACTTCTTAGAAGATGAATTTGACGCTGGTATTCAGGAAGGAGGAAAAAGTTCTGGAAGAGTGGGTGGAAACTGTTGAAAGTAACGTAGGAGTGAGTGGGCACCCAGACTACAGTCCTAGCTCTGGGAATGGAAACAAAGAGAGAAGCTAATAGCCATTTCTAAGAAACAGTGAACAAGATTTTCTAGCACCCACCCAACAATGCATGGTCAATGTGGAAGGTATTGGCAAGTTGACTTCTTGGTTCCCTCCCTCCCTCCTTCCACTCCTTCCTTATTTTTTACATAAAGTTAGTATTGAGGGTTTATGGGAGAGAACATATTAAAGGGAGAAACTGACAAAGAAAAATGCCAGAACGAGACATGTTGAGGCAATTACAAATCTTGGAGTATTATTACATGTTAATGTAATAAACACTTGAGATATGGAAAAGAGACGATTTAGATTCGAAGTTATGGATTCTAATATGAATGTGCTCCTTCTTGGGAATGTGAGCATTGCACTCTCTAAACACAACACTTAGCAGATCATTAGAACAGATTAGAATATAAAATACATTTGTGACTAATAAGCAAGATGAACCACATCTGAAAATAAATTATGTTCCTTTTGATGACTAATCCTAAACAACAACAAAAAAGCATTGTCTATTTGTTAGAAGGGAAGTAGAAAGAAAAGGGTACAAGGAAAGAACTCCACAGACTTTTTTGGTACTTTTATCTACTAGTTAGTGCTAATGAACAGAATAAGCTCATTTTACGACTAGAAAACTATTGCAATTTGAAAATGTCTCACTTAAAACTGTTAGTAAGTACCAGTCACTGTACAAGGCCGTGAAGACTCGGAGAAGTTTAGGAATTAGTCTGGACCTCAAGGGAATCACAGTGACGTGGGGAAGCAAGTTGTTGCAGCGTTCCGGGAGGAATCAGCATGATGGGTGTGGGCACAGACTGTGGGAGCCCAGATGAAGGAGAGACTAATTCTGTCTGAGGGCTGGAGCATGCTTGTCCTTTGACATTTTATGATTGTGCAGTGGCATAAATAGGATTGGACTTTTACCCTGGAAGAAGTTTTAAGCAACTTAATTACCTGGGGGAGGACCTGATAATCCAAGGGCCTCATCCTTAGCGTCCCAAAGTTCCTTCTCACCATGGGGGAAGGAGCCAAGGAAAAACTCAGGGATGGGTAGGGTGGAGAAACTGGATTAGTCATATTTGCAGTGTGTGATTCTGTAATTACTGTGAATCTTCACATCAGACTCATTTAATCTGAACTTCCAAGGTTGAATGTATTTTTGTCTTTAGATACACCTGATTTTCTTAATGCAGTTCATCAAAGGTCAGCCCACTTTTCAAGTCACCAAAGTCTTCCTCTGTTCTGTAGGATACATGGCTAGTGTAGACTGGGGCACTGGTTGGGGAAAAGGGTAGTTTTCCTCACTTCTCTCACATCCACAGATATTCCTTCATCTGTTTCTTGTTATTCTAATGGAAATTTTAATGATAAAAAAAGGAAATTAAGGAATATCTTGAAAGAAAATATTTTATGTCAAAGAAATGTCATTCTGCTTCTTGATCTCTCATATCCAGCAAATCAACCTGCCAGTTCAAGAATCCTCTATTGTAGCTCCTAGAATACTTTTCTCCACATCTGTTTGTCACAGTTTCTTCTCCCAGACTGCGAGTTCCTTGAAGTTAGCACTTGGTTAATTAGACATTGTCCTCTGGCTCCCACACAGTGCAGGCACAGAGAAAGCACTTGAAGGCGTTTCCTGAGTGAATGCCTTTGAGGAGGTTTCTTCAAGGCTGAGTCTTTGTGGTTGCTTATACTTACTTCCCTGGGTCATAAAGCTGCATGCCCAAAGTCTAAACCAGGATTAACTTTGCCAGGGGCATCAAAAGACCTTGGGCAGAAAACTTGAGGAGTCCAAAGAAATGCTTCCAGAGAATTCTTCAGCACTCAAAAGGAAGGGGATCCCAAGTCTAATTCTGTCTGAACGTTTGCTGTTTGAAAGCCAATATGAATTTTTACTTTTTCAGTGCAAATATTTGAGCAGCTAAGTCAGTCACAGTGTGCTAAAGTATAAGTTGAAAGGGTATACAATTAAAAGTTTCCTCTCCACCCAGGGAACTCCACACCCAAAGGGAACCTTCCCATGTCTATAGACTAAGATGGCAACGGTCCATCCTGAACAGGTAACTCAACTGCTGGACTCCCAAGCCTTCCTCCACCAGCCATACAGTCTGCCTCCTCAGAGGCAACCAGTCTTATCAGATTCTTGTATTTCCTTCCAGAAACAGGCTAGAGGTACAAGAACATGAGGAAATAAATACATATAAGTATATGTATTTTCCAAGAATGCTTTTAGTGAGCAGAATCAGTAGAAAAATCAACATGAAACAGAAGATCTTAAACTTAAAAAGTGTGAGGGGAAAACTGGTATCCAGGATGAAAAGTGATCACTCATCAGAAGACAAAAATAGAGCAGGAATTTTCTCTACATAAAAATAAAAACAAAGGGTAAGGTCACAGATCCCTTTGCCCATTAGGGTGGGCAATTCCACAAAACTAATGGACATTTGCCCAGCAGATCATGGGGGAACTTGCAGTTATGGAGTGACTGAGAGAAATTGTGGTGGCCTGCCTTCCTGGGATATTGTTTGCTAGAATGTGGGCATGTTCTACTCTAGGGTGACACACTCCCTCAGAGGCTCAGTGGCATTTGATCACTGGGCATTTCCAGAGCCCTCCCACATTCACTCATGTTATTTCAGTGTAACAGGACTGAATTCCACCTTTCAGGTCAAAGGAATACGGCACACACTGGCTAAGGATCCTGCACCCACATGAAGCAAAGGGGGCCATGCTTTCTGAAAAGCAAAACCCTAGGCATTGCTACACCTTAGCTAAACCACCTTCTTCACCAGAGTTGTTCTTGGCAGTTTACTGATGTGAAGTTGGTCTGGGATGGACTGGGACAGGGCATGTCAACCAGTTATTCCTTCTTTCAGGTAGGAACAGGGATCAGGGAGCAAGAGCAAGCTAAAACATGGGACTTGTTAAATCAATTTCCACACAATTATTGGATCCCAACAATAGGTAATGCACCAGACAAGTTTCTGACTTTCTAACCAGATTGTTAGAAATATAAGATACCTACCCACAGAGAAAGGTGACTAGCAACACAGGAACTTTTCAATGAGTCAAACAGACAAATGTGATAAACATCAGAGAAGTGAGGAATTTTCTTCCAGCTCTGATAGAAAGGAAAATTTCACCTGTATGTCTCCATAAAGCCTCCAGTAGGCAAGAGTCTCTCTACCTCCTGCCCTGTACAATCTTGGGACAGTCTGGCTCACATATCCAGTGAAAGGTATCAAAGAAAGAAGGCAGCTGACTGCTCAGGTAGACTTCATGGGATAGCAGTGCCTGGTGGGGCTGCCATTATTTAGTCTGTGGGTTTGGACATTCTAGTGTTCCATTTCATAAAAGCACTCAGTTAATCACTCTTAGAGGAAATGATTCATTTACAAGAGTTATCTGTGGACCTGCATGTCAATACCAATCTATTGATTTACAAGGGGGAAAAATATCTTTCCTAATGACCAGAATGATCCTGTCCACCGATGGTAGACATATATTTCAAAAATGTTGGAGAAGTAACAGAAGATTATTTACTGAATATGCAATCAGGGCCAAAAATTAGACCTTGAAGTGTAATTTAAAGCACTATCCCTGCCCCCATAACATTCATGCTGAATAGAAAACATATAAAACTAAAAACAAACAAACAAAAAAAGCTGGTATATCTGCCATATTTAAAGTCTCCCCTTCGGAAAGGCAATAATTAAGATCATCAAATACTTATAACTGAGTTCCCCTCTTCATATACCATATGCATATTATTGTATTCATTCCAAAGAGAGGGTGGAGTCTGCTTGCCTTGACTGATATTTCCCAAATATCCCCAGTTACTCTTTTTATAATAATGTGGAGAGTACGATTTTGGGGTATGTTTCTTTTTATTTTTAAACTTATTTTTAATTTACATACTGTAAAATTCATTTGAGTTCTAGGAGTTTTGACAAATAGAGTTGTGTAACCACCACCAGAATTAAGATACAAAACAGTTCTTCACACCCCTCTCCCAAAAATACAGCCTTGAGTTATACTTTTAAGATAGGTTCCTTCCACAGACGGCTATCCTCGTTTATTATGTGTTAATTCTTACCATTCTTGCTTGCCAGAGGGTCATATTTTCTGGCATTAGCTACCCATTCTAAGGCTTACCTAAGAGAATATGCTGTCATTCCCAGAGATAGACAAAATAAAGCTTTATCATACGCATGTGTATATTTGCTTAGCTAGGAGGAGGTATATCAAGTGTACTTCATCTATGAACAGAAAGCCAAAAAAACAAACAAACAAAAACCTGACGTATATTCTAAGGACATTTCCCCCAAAAGAAAGTAGGAAAAAATTTTAATTCCAGTTACAGCTCCATCCACAAGAGATATATTAGCTCTGAGGGTTGGGAAAGCAAACTGCTCAGTCACATCTCCAATTCATTTCCTTCCTTTAAATGGGTCACGAGGGGAGAGATAACCCCAACACCCTAGCAGCTGTTCCAGGGCTCAAGTAATTATATTCACTCCTGCTTTCCAGAAACTTGACATAGGCATCAAGCACTTTCCTAAATAAAACCCACATCTCTTTATTTATTTTTTCGCACATCTATTTAATCTATGCAAGTTAGTAGCTGTTGCTGTTTTAATAAGACCTATTTAGTGTATATGTCAATATGAGGTAAATACGCATACTCAGCATGGACAATCTAAACAATGAAAAACTAAACTTGACTTTAACTATGTCATGTCTTGGTGATACTTAGGAACTTAAAAAAATAAATCATGTGAGTTCAATGAACTATTTTACATGTAAATAGGTCTCATCACCAATTAATATTTTCTGACCACCATGCTGCGGGCTGACAGGTTACTTTTTATAACAAAATGGGAGGAATCTGGGTTTATAAATTAAATAAGGGCCCCAGGGCCATCCAGAAGGGCCCTACCTGGGGTCTTGCTACCGGGTATCTGGTTACCTCTTCTGAGGTAGAGCACTAATTCAGGGAGTGACAAGGCAGACCATTCCTTTCTTTAGAACATATTGCCTTATCTACCAGCTGCATACAGAAACCCTTCTATGCCTGCTGACTACAGGAAGACAAGACCGAATCAGTATTTGCCAAAAATATTATACACATGAAGAACTCAGCAATACAACTACATATATATTAAGACAATTATGTTCCATCATTACAATGTTTAATTCTAAGATTCCAAGTCTCCTTTTGTTATCAAAAATTCACAGAGAACCAGGTGATCCAAAAAAATCCCACTCTGGAGGAATGTTACAACAAAATCTTCTTGTATGAACAGAGAGAGGTTAGAAATCAGTCCATGTATCTCCCATCCTGCCTTCCTGGTACCTTACCCCCAACTCCCTACCCTTTGCTTCTCTTAGCACTGTTGCTTTTTCTTAAACGTCTCCTCAATGCCCACCTCCTCCCTGCTTCCATCTTTGTTGCGAGCAGAGCTCCAGGTAGACCACATAAAAAAGTGCCACTCTCTCAAATTAAAAGGGAAGCCACTGTCTCCAGTACCAAGATGTAACAACCTCCAGTGAAATGTGGAAATCTTCAAGGAATAAAGAATGTGAGAGAATATTCTTCCAGGAATTTCAGGATGAACAAAAATCAGTGTTATGGAGTCAAGATAAGTAGATCTGCCTCTGGCTTGCTGACTCACCATGACTCTTCTGATACCATTTACTGGAATGACCTTCGATTCGAGTGAGAACCACAAAATACCAGTAATTTTATCTGGGGAATATTTATATTTTAGTGCAGTAGGTGAATTCCTGATTAAAGGGCATTATTAGAAGAATTTTTTTTTTCCCAAACTAAATGTGATTTCATCTTAGGCCTTGCATTTCTAATTGGTCCTTATGATTCAAAAGGAGGTTTTATTCTTGTTTTTAAAATCCTTTCATTCCCCATTTCCTCATCACTAACTCTTGTGGATAATACCCATGAAAGAAGACATCTTAAGTCCCAGATTCTTCTAACACAGATCAACCCAATATTTTCCTCTTCAAATTATTTGCTTCCTGACTTACAGCCTGTTTGCTTTGGTGATTGAGTATACAAGGAAGAAAGTCAGGGACATTCTCAGAGAGTAGCAATGAAAATCTATGATTATTCTAAACCTCCACCCCTACCTCACAGTACAAAAGGTGGACTGCTACTACCTTTCCAAACATCTCCTTTGGGTGGAAGAGTGCAGGGTGACTACTTAGTCTTGGTTTATGTTTCACATTCCCCCCCTTTTTAAAAGTAGGCTCCATGCAGGGCTTGAACTCACGACCCTGAGATCAAGGCCTGAGCTGAGATTAAGAGGGGGATGCTTGACCAACTGGGCCACCCAGGTGCCCCCATGGGTCTGTCTTTTTACTCACTATTGCCTGTTGGCCTTTTCAGGCATCTGTTGTCTGACTGGGTTGCAGAACCTTATGGCACTTTGAGGATGGCTCCCTGGAATTAGTTTCCATATACTTTGCATCCTGGAAATAGCCAGGATGTAGGCCTTACCCTGATTTGAGGATCAGTTCACAGACTGTAGCCCTTGGAAACTGAGGAGGGTAAGCAATAACACACACAAGGTGTATATTTCAAGTTCTTCCCACAGTAACTACCTGAGAGTTTATGAGTGTGCTCATGCTCTGATTAGGGATGTCTCAAAAAGTCATCTGCAGTCTAAATAAAGATAAAATTATACAGTTAAAAGTTCCATGTGGAGACTTTAAAAACAAGAGTTTTTCATTCCTTCTCTCATCCCACAGCAGTTTATTGAGCACCTACTTGGTGTCAAGCACCGTGCTGGGCACTGGAAATGCAGTGGTGAACAAAACAGACCCAGTCCCTGCCCTCACAGTCTAGCAGGAATTGCAAGAGTCAGTTTGTCACTGTTGGCTCAGCACTGTCCTAAGTATCTGAGACTTGGGGTTTGACAAACAGGTCCTCCTATCTCTGGGAAGGTGACCTCTGATATTAGGCTGGGGGCAATCCTTCAGCTTCCCACAGACTGGCTGAAATAGCTTACAAGACCACCCGATCCCTTTGGTCCCCACTCACGAAAGCCATCTGTTACTAATGTAGGCCCAGAGCCATCTCCATAATAGGAAAGACAGCCAAGGAGAAGGGATAGGGGAGTATTCTCACACCAGAAGGTTGCTCTTCACACTGAATGAATACACATGTCCTGTCCTCACCCACTGGCCTCTTTTAGTGTGGTTCATATCCACTGCTGCGACAAGACCGACTCAGGGTAAATGAGTCAAGTCTATGTTTTAACCTGCAAAGCAGAGGCTGACCAAGAGCTTCTACTTGGAAAAGAGAGATGCTGTCAGTCAGCATCCATCTACTGATCACAACAGCAATCCTCCCCTCTTGTCCACTCAAGAGCACCACGCTGTCCAGTGTTTAACACACTTTCACATACACCCTCTATTTTAAGTTCCCAGCAACCCAGTGGGGATATCCCAACCTCCATGGCCAAGGACACCAAGCCCCAAAATTAACTTGATCAGTTTCTCACAGCTGCTAACACAAAGAATTCAAATCCAGATCCTCAGCCTCCAAAGCAAGTCTCCAAACTACCCCATAGGTGGCTACTTTACAATTCCAGTTCTTCTTTTTTGCATATTGCCTTGCTCATCCTGGTGGGGTACAGTCTTACGACATGCTAGTTTTCTGGGAGAAGCCACGGGTTACTGGCTAGGGAAGGGCCTGCAGTTCCCTGATCCTCTGCCCTTGGCCAAGAAGATTATTGTGGCTCTCAGATCTCTTCTTGCCACCTAAATGGGAATCCCTATCTGCCATGGATGCCTGTGGACCTATTTTTAGAAATAGAGGGGAGCCTGTGGGTGGCACACATTGAGGTTTTCTAGGGGTTAATATTTTTGTAGAGGCCATTCAGAGTTTTAAGTTGACTGATTTCAAGATAAATTACCTCCTGGGGAAAACATCCTTTCCCTGTTCTTCCCTTCAGCATTCCCCATCCCAAAATGAATTTGCTTTTTATTTTTTTCTTTTACCCTTTAGGGCTTCTCCTTAGCACCCTATGCTCAGAAGACAGGTATATTA
Organism: Phoca vitulina; assembly: GCF_004348235.1. NCBI lineage: Eukaryota > Metazoa > Chordata > Mammalia > Carnivora > Phocidae > Phoca > Phoca vitulina. The sequence continues at coordinate 54,616,327 of NW_022589709.1, forward strand.
ATAACCAGCAGCAGCTACAGCTGATTTCTCTCTCAAGAGGGCCGAGAGGAAGCAGATCCAGTTCTCCTTGACCTCTGTAGGGACTGGTAGTGTCCCTTAAGATCCTTATGCAGAGGGGACTGCTGTTTTAAAGTTCTGGAAAAATGTCCGTGGATGGATCTCAATGCCTTTTTAATGCTCCTGAATTAATGATTTTATTCTAGAATAGGCACACTACTATTTTAGGGGTGGGGTGTGTATACACACAAGTCAGAAACTGGGGGAAATTTTAATCATATTAAAATAGAGAGGAAATTAAAATGTACATATGGAAAATCTCTGTACTTGGGGGACATAATTCTGCTGTTGATGTTTAAAAACACATCATCTCTGTTCAACAATGTTTCTTTGCCTTACTAGGTTGATGGTGATAAAATTAAAATGTAAACACTGAAAATAAATATGCTTTTGAAATTAGTATTGCATTAAAAATGTCACTTCTAATACAGTAAAGTGACTCAATTAGTCGACTGTGTCACAACTAAAAACAAATATATTAAACAAAGGCAATAATGTGTATATACCAAAACACCTTTTGTTTCAAAATTAGTGATAACATTCATTTCCATGTAAGTAGTTTTCTAGTGTAAGATATAACACATGGTATAAAGACACCAGACATCAATAGCCATGCATTTTCTAATACCTTCTTAACAATAAAATACACAAAAAACTCAATACATTCTGGTCCATGCTCTGATATGTCTCTCTGTATCTTTTTCTCTCCCTCCCAACTTTTTTTTTTTTTTTTTTTTTTTAATTCTCCAATCAAGCTCTTGAATAGGAACTAGGAATCACTGCCTCTTTAAACCAGATCAGAATAAGACAGACAGAACCAGTGTGTACTTGGATGGGCTCTCCCGTGGTCTGCCATAGTCACATGTAGCCTGGAGTAGTTGTCTCCAGTCTGAGTAGCCTTTTTGCAAATAGAATCTTCTCTCTACCGAGGGTATACAACCAACCATGGCCAAAATGAAATCCAGAGAAAGGAGCTGCCATTTTTCACCTTTATTTCAATAGGACACATTAACCTTGTCTGGAAGCCAATTATTTTTATAGAAGCAACAAACTCTCAGATCAGGGTCCCCCACACCCTCTATAACTGCATGTGAATTCAGGGAGCAGGAGCTGCTAAAGTGCAAGGCAAGACCTAGTAAACATGGAAAACCATCCAAGAGCCTCTTCCCTCTCCATCCTTGCTCTGGTGTCGTCAACAGCAGAGCAGGATTCCCCGACCTCATAAACCTAGATATTCATTCTCCTGCTGCTCTCTTCACCTCCTACAGGTGCCTGGTCCTTGAGTCTGCAGTGGTAGGAGACCTAGCATTTTGGTAACAATTTTAGGAAGCAGCAGAAGAAAGATGGGACCCAGGGCTGAGGTTTCCTTCTGCTAAACAAGCAAGCTCTTGCTCTTAATTACTAAGCCCCAAACCCATGGAAAGAAGACAAACCAGGACTGTCTTCCCACCACATAAATACAAAGCAAAGATTAATAGACATTTTTTCATTTTCTGATGATTTTATGTAACAGTTTTAAGTAACGCCCAAATATTCATATAATAAAGGACATATTTTTTCTCTCAGTTGGATCCTCCATAATGGAATTGGTAATCCAATATAAAAAGGCCCATTTTGTTTTAATTGTGCTGCAGTTTTCAAACCTCTCATGAAGACACATGTGCGGTTTTGGGAATATCCAGGTCCTTGCAAATCTACATTTTCTTCATCAAGGACTGAAGAAAATCACTAGAAGCTGTTGGCCCTCTCACCCCTGGGACCTTCACCCTACACTGCTCAGCATGTAGCCAATCTCACAGGGTCAGGGCCCTAAGTATCCCATCCAAGCTCAGAGGATTTGGGTACAAAGGGCCCTCACTGGAAACGTGGAGTCAGCCACTTGGTTCTTTCTACCACTATCCACATGAGGAGTGTAGAAAAATGGCAAGGAGACATGTGAAAGGAAGCAGAGTCCTTGGTTTAGACTCCAGCCCACAGGCTCTCCCACACATACCTGATGTAGTCACCAGGATGCAGTAACTGGCTCAGCAAGGAAATGTCATGCACCTCAGGAGTCACTGAAAGCCAAGCTTTACCCCGACACCTGTGTGAAGGAGGAAACGCAAGCGCAGTTTTAGAGATCCCCAGTCTTGGAAATTTTCACCTGAGGTTGCTCCAGGTGGAAGATGAAAATGCATAAGTTGCCAAGATGACTTTGTGACATTGGCTCAGGCTTTTCTTAATCACATTGACCTCATCCACTTGATATATCCCAGCAGCACACCTTGCTCAGAGTGGGTAACTCAGAAAATCTGAGATCCCAGTTAACCAGTTAAATCTCTTCACCTGTGTGGACTTGAGTACTCTCATCCTCCAGCAGCAAAGGTCCCCAAGACAGGGAGGGGCACGGGAAATTGGTTCCTTCAGAACAGAAACAACCCCAAAGACAAATGTAAGTCACCATTAGCAGATGACAATTCCATCTCAGGCTGAAAACCCACATCAGAATGCATCCCCGTTCTGACTCCTGCACTGAGCATGTCACTTCATCTGTCTGGGCCTTGCTACCCTTTTTTTTTTTTGTAGCCTCATCTTAAGTGGGCACAATGGCTGGTTGAGTTCTCAGGTTTCTTCCCAGTCCAGTGCACTCCCAAGTGCCCCCCACCAACCCCCAGCTACGATTCTGTGGCTGTGGATTTACACTGGACCTCTAGGGTCCCACTCCAGGAGGCCAGGGCTTTCCACTTTAGTAATGGGTTTGTAAGGGGAAAAAATGTGATACCTCAAACAGCCCTAGGATAAGTGAGGGTCAGTATTAAACAAGCATCACTTCCAGCTCTACTACAAAGCTGTCATCATCAAGACAGTATGGTACTGGCACAAAAACAGACACATAGATCAATGGAACAGAATAGAGAGCCCAGAAATGGACCCTCAACTATATGGTCAACTAATCTTTGACAAAGCAGGAAAGAATGTCCAATGGAAAAAAGACAGTCTCTTCAACAAATGGTGTTGGGAAAATTGGACAGCCACATGCAGAAGAATGAAACTGGACCATTTCCTTACACCACACACAAAAATAGACTCCAAATGGTTGAAAGACCTCAATGTGAGACAGGAGTCCATCAAAATCCTAAAGGAGAACACAGGCAGCAACCTCTTCGACCTCAGCTGCAGCAACTTCTTCCTAGAAACATCGCCAAAGGCAAGGGAAGCAAGGGCAAAAATGAACTATTGGGACTTCATCAAGATAAAAAGCTTTTGCAAAGCAAAGGAAACAGTCAACAAAACCAAAAGACAACTGACAGAATGGGAGAAGATATTTGCAAATGACATATCAGATAAAGGGCTAGTATCCAAAATCTATAAAGAACTCATCAAACTCAACACCAAAAGAACAAAGAATCCAATCAAGAAATGGGCAGAAGACATGAACAGACATTTTTCCAAAGAAGACATCCAAATGGCCAACAGACACATGAAAAAGTGTTCAATATCGCTCGGCATCAGGGAAATCCAAATCAAAACCTCAATGAGATACCACCTCACACCAGTCAGAATGGCTAAAATTAACAAGTCAGGAAATGACAGATGTTGGCGGGGATGCGGAGAAAGGGGAACCCTCCTACACTGTTGGTGGGAATGCAAGCTGGTGCAGCCACTCTGGAAAACAGTATGGAGGTTCCTCAAAAAGTTGAAAATAGAGCTACCATATGACCCAGCAATTGCACTCCTGGGTATTTACCCCAAAGATACAAAAGTAGGGACCCGAAAGGGTACGTGCACCCCGATGTTTATAGCAGCAATGTCCACAATAGCCAAACTGTGGAAAGAGCCAAGATGTCCATCAACGGATGAATGGATAAAGAAGACGTGGTATATATATACAATGGAATATTATGCAGCCATCAAAAGGAATGAGATCTTGCCATTTGCAACGACGTGGATGGAACTGGAGGGTATTATGCTGAGCGAAATAAGTCAATCAGAGAAAGACATGTATCATATGACCTCACTGATATGAGGAATTCTTAATCTCAGGAAACAAACTGAGGGTTGCTGGAGTGGGGGGTGGGGTGGGAGGGATGGGGTGACTGGGTGATGGACACTGGGGAGGGTATGTGTTCTGGTAAGCGCTGTGAATTGTGCAAGACTTGAATCTCAGATCTGTACCTCTGAAACAAATAATGCAATATATGTTAAGAAAGAAAAAAAGAAGAAGAAGAATGTAGCAGGAGGGGAAGAATGAAGGGGGGGAAATCGGAGGGGGAGAAGAACCATGAGAGACGATGGACTCTGAAAAACAAACTGAGGGTTCTAGAGGGGAGGGGGTTGGGAGGATGGGTTAGCCTGGTGATGGGTATTGAGGAGGGCACGTTCTGCATGGAGCACTGGGTGTTATGCACAAACAATGAATCATGGAACACTATATCTAAAACTAATGATGTAATGTATGGGGATTAACAACAATAAAAAATTAAAAAAAAAAAAAAAGAAAACAAGCATCACTCTTCATAAATCAGTACTGATATCTAGCCAGAACCCTTCAGGGGAAAAAAAGGACTCTTTTTTAAACAGTAAGTTTCTTTCTCTTTAAAGGAAAATTGCCAAGGATGCAGAAGGAAATGAAGATGATCAAAGATGAGGATGTGCATTTCAATTTGGGTGTGAAGAGAGCCCCCTCCTTTCCCCACTGCCTGCAGCCAGTGGTTTCCCGAGGGAAAGCTCCCCAAAGACACCCCTTCCCAGAAGCTCTCCGGGGGCCTTTTTCCCAATTTCGGTATGAACCTCCTCCGGGCCACCTAGATGGATTCCCGGGGGTCTTTGAAGGAGGAGGGTCTCGGAAACGGAAGAGCATGCCCACCAAGATGCCCTACAACCACCCTGCAGAAGAAGCCCCTCTCGTCCTCCATGAGGAGAGCAAAAACCACGGCCCTCCGAACCTCTCTCTGCTCTTCCCGCAGCCCCCGCGCCCCAAGTATGACTCGCAAATGATCGACCTGTGCAACGTGGGCTTCCAGTTCTACCGCACCCTGGAACACTTAGGGGGCAGGCCCGTCAAGCAGGAGCCCGTGAAGCCCAGCGCCGTATGGCCCCAGCCGACCTCCGCTCCGTTCCTGCCCACGCCCTACCCCTACTACCCCAAGGTGCCCCCTGGCCTCATGTTCCCCTTCTTCATGCCCTCGGCCTCCCCCTTCCCCTTCAGCCGGCACACCTTCCTGCCCAAGCAGCCCCCGGAAGCGCTGCTGCCGCGCAAAGCCGAGCCTCAGGAGAGCGAGGAGACCAAGCAGAAGGTGGAGAGGGTGGACGTGAACGTGCGCATCGACGACAGTTACTACGTGGACGTGGGCGGGGCGCAGAAGCGCTGGCAGTGCCCCACCTGCGAGAAGTCCTACACCTCCAAGTACAACCTGGTCACCCACATCCTGGGCCACAGCGGGATCAAGCCGCACGCGTGCACCCGCTGCGGGAAGCTCTTCAAGCAGCTCAGCCACCTGCACACCCACATGCTGACCCACCAGGGCACGCGGCCCCACAAGTGCCAGGTGTGCCACAAGGCCTTCACGCAGACCAGCCACCTGAAGCGCCACATGATGCAGCACAGCGAGGTGAAGCCGCACAACTGCCGCGTGTGCGGCCGCGGCTTCGCCTACCCCAGCGAGCTCAAGGCCCACGAGGCCAAGCACGCCAGCGGGCGCGAGAACATCTGTGTGGAGTGCGGCCTCGACTTCCCCACTTTGGCCCAGCTGAAGAGGCACCTCACCACGCACCGGGGGCCCATCCAGTACAGCTGCTCCGAGTGCGACAAGACCTTCCAGTACCCGAGCCAGCTGCAGAACCACATGATGAAGCACAAGGACATCCGGCCCTACATCTGCTCCGAGTGCGGCATGGAGTTCGTGCAGCCCCACCACCTCAAGCAGCACTCTCTCACGCACAAGGTACGGCGGCGGGGGCGGGCCGGCGGGTGGGGGTGGGGGCGGTGCTTGGGGAGCAGGCGCAGAGCCCTGGCGGGGAGGGGCCAGGAGCCCTTCGCCGCCCCCTGCCTGGGACAGGAGGGGCTGTGCAGCCCTGCGCAAGGGGCTGCTTCCCTGAGTCCTCACCTCCCTCCTCGCCTTGACATGGCGGACGCTGAGGAGACCAGCAAGCACGTCCTTTGCCCTCCAGCCTTCTAGAGTCTAAGATGGGCCTCGAAATAAATAATGTGGCCAGTTCGGAAAAGAGGGTGAGGAAGGCCGAAGGAAACAACAGGTCCTTGTGCTGTTGCTTCTTAGCCTCCTACAACCGCTAAAATTCGGTTTCTGGAAACATCATCCAGGGCACTAGCATGAGTGTGGCCTTAGGCCTCATTTACCCAAGACCAGCTCTGTGCCTGGGATATACTAATCAGAGCCTTCTTCTAGAGACTTCTCTTGGTCCTTTGCTGCCGAAGCCGTGGCTCCGTTTGGGGTCGTTTTCTCGCTCAGCTGTGAGAACTGCTTCATATGCACATGGCTCTGGGTCCAGCAAGGCCTGCGCTTCCGGTAGTAGAGCCCCCGCCTAGTTGGGTGCAGTGCCCTGTGGTTTGTTTTGGGAGGAGTGAGAGAGCATCCTTCTGTTTGCTTTGGTTTTATCTTCCCTGGGAATTACAGGCCCGAGGGTCTAATTTCAGCCTAGCTTGCAACCAGAGCGCTGGAGTCATGCAGGATGAACTAAGGCAAGGCCCCAGTCATGTCCCTGAAATCTTACCCAGCTAAGCTGACTTGGGTCTGCTTTGAGCTTCCCGGAGGGGAGCTCTGCCCCACTGACCTCTCCCCTCACACTTTTGACCTCAAGTGGTTTTCTTGGCGGGAGACTTCTAGTAAGCCAGAGTTTCTAAAACCCACTGTTTAATTCAGAAACGTCAGTGGAGGACTTTGCCCAGCCAAGAAAACATCTCTACTCTGCCATAATGGGTTTCATTTGATAGGTTAGGACACAACAGGGGCATTTTTTGGCTCTGCAGCAGAGACGAAATGTGTGGCTGCCCTGTCGGCAGTGCACCTGTAGATTCTACAGCTCCTGCCCTGCAAAGGCACCGTAGATTCCATCCAGAGAGGAGGCACCTGCCAAATGCAGGAACCATCAACAAAGAATCTGTACTGAGATTCAGCCACAAAGGGGACCATATGCTGATTTCAAGGACTCCTACATGTGTGGAAAAGGAGCCAAAGATGCATTTTAGAACATATAAAAATTCTGTAAGATAGTAGAAAATGAAGTCAAAAATGGACAAAACAACCTGGTATCTGAAATGTCTCGTTTGAATTAGGAAACAAAACCCATTTTAATCCACAGTGTCAGCAAATAGTGAGAGGTAGTATTTACTGAACACTTGCTGTGTACCAGGTGCTTTACTTCTCATTTAATCCTCTTCAACAACTCTAAGAGCTACCTGCAGGTATCTCTACTCCAGATTTGCAGATGAAGGCACTGAGGCATGGGGCAGTCACCCAGAATCTGGGACTCCAGCTCTTGAACGCTACTGTCAAGTGTTCCCCTTCTCCACCCCCTTCCCTCCCTCACTCCTAACAACCCCCACGGGCTCCCTCTCTGTGCTTTCACTGATCCTATTAGTGAAGTCACTTCCTTTGTTCCCCAAGTTGTATCCAGCCTTCCGTTCACTTGAGTTCTAGGCCAGCCTACGTGTGAATTTTACTCTTTAGAGAATTCCGAAAACAGTGGTAAGTAGATTCTTCTCCTTGGTTGCAAGACAACAGAATCATAGGCAAGTGGAGAGGCAATCTTGAGAAGATGCTGAAGTAATGTTTGAAACCCATCAAGAACATAATTTTTATTTATAAAAATTAATTATAGAATATTAATTTTTATTAATTTCAAAATTTTAAACTCATGGCTTGAATATGCAACATACTATTAAAATTCATCTTCTTAGGAGGGCATTAAAATTTAGGTCTCTTTGTTAGCCTAAATTCATACTCATCTACAATCATCTAGACTCAAGAGTATTCCAGCTGGAAAGAGTACCTGATTCTCATATCCACCACCACATCTTGAGATGAGGGAGCCATCCCCAGGAGAGGCCATGAGACTTGTCTAAAGTTACACAGCCAATAAATGGCTGGGCAGAGACGTGGACTCGCCCTTGGGTGCCATGGGTTCACCAAAACTGAAGAGGGATATTTTCTTATCATGTCCCACATTAAAGAAATGGACATATAGGCAGAGAGACTCAGAGCTATACTTGGAACTCCTCTCTCCCTAAGTCACTATGGATACCAGATAATATGTGTTTTATAAGGTACAATTGTTAGCTAAGCAACTTGTTATAATCCTGTAACAACCTTAGTTTTAATGCCATGGTTCTCTAAGTTTTCCTTCTGAAAAGTCATTCTGTGTTAAGATGGCTTGTAGAGGCCTTTTCAGGAAAGCACTGGTGAGTCAGGAATAGCTAATACTCTACTTATACTATGAGTCCCTGGGAGTGCTTTCAATTGAGGGCATTGATGCTTAAGAATTCAAACACTTCTCCATAAACAGCAAGGAAAGTAGAAAGTCTCCTTCTGTCCTGTTTTCTAATTCAGAAAGCTGTCCTCTGCCAAATTTCTCTATAGGACAGAAGCTAGCCGAGCAGAGGCTCCATAGCCAAATCACAGAGGTCACCATGACCTGTGGGAGCCCAGGAGACTATTTCAAGAGTTGTAATTTATTCAAGTCTGCATAAGAATTGTTCTGGGATTTTCAAGTCCATTAATGAGAACGCCAGAAAACAGTGGTTTTCGTATGAGAAATGATAGTATCACTTGAGAAGGTTTTATTTTTTCATTATCGGGAAAGGTGGATTATAGACTCATTTCACATATCATTCCACAGTGCTCTTACCAAAATCCTATTAATCCCCAGAACTGTTACTGTAGAATTAACCCCTGTAGCAGCAGGAACAAGAGCAGTAGCTTTCTTTTCCTCTAAAGGTCTGGCTTAGTTCATGGTTTTCAGAAAACAAAAAAGATTATGTAATCAACACTTTTCAAGAAAACAGCAATTAACAAGGCTAATGCCACACCATTTGGGACTCAGCATCTGTCACCAAGCTCTTCATGGACTTGTGTGGCAAAGAGAAAAATGAAGATTATAATTCTGATGAAAGCATGTTACCTGCTAACCACAGCGTTTTTGGAATCTTGCTTCCCTCCAGGGCGTGAAGGAGCACAAATGTGGGATTTGTGGGCGGGAGTTCACTCTGTTGGCCAACATGAAGAGACACGTGCTGATCCATACCAACATTCGCGCCTACCAGTGTCACCTCTGCTACAAGAGTTTTGTGCAGAAACAGACCCTCAAGGCACACATGATCGTCCACTCTGACGTGAAGCCTTTCAAATGCAAGGTGGGCAGTGGGCCCCGGGAGGGATGCAGGTGGGGAGGACTCAGAGGGTTGTGCTAATGCCCTGTGGGGGAGAATCTCCAGGAAACTTTGTACTGTGTCATCAGGTGGGGTCACTGAGGCTCAGAGTAGGTCTGTGGCCAACCCCAGGCCCATCTGCTGCTCTGTTCCTCTTTGCACCACCTATGCTAACACCAGCCCTTAGCCGGTCCCTGAGAACTGCCACTGTGAAATCAGAGTGTAGAGGGGAGGAGGGAGCCAGTAGGGGAGGTCTGAGGATGGAAGGCCCATTTGGGGAATGAGGTTGTTAAAGGACGAAGGTGATGTGGAGAGTTCCCATTCCAGAAAGGAGCAATCGGGTATAGTCCTCTTCTCCTTACAAGCCAATAAGTAGAATAGAGAAAGGAGTCACAGAGGCTTCTAGCACTACCCCTCCTGTCTCATACCACCCCCCTTGCCCTCCTGACACTTGGACTGAGCCGTGTAATTTGAGGGCAGGTCTCCCAGGCAAGAGGAATGAGATTCTGAGGTTAGCCCCTCTGATGACCTTAGAAATGCTTGTTTGGGTCAGGGAATAACTGTGAGCACAGTCATCTGAAGTGTTTCTCGTTTGTTCCTAAGTACCATGGAGTGCAAGGATTGAGCATCTTCATTAAAATGTCTGTATCAGGTTAACCTGGTTGGATTTTTATTTTATCAGCGGAGATAACGTGGGAGCTGGAGATTTGTAAAACTCAAGGCAATGACTGGTATTAGAAATGCTTGGGCTTTCCAGACTGTTCCCCTCTCCTCCCGTCCCCTCCCCACATTGTTTCCCTTCTCCACCTCCAGAGTGAGAAGGAATCTTGCCGAGGATTGGGTAGTTTAATTCAAGGAATGTACGGGCACGTGTCATCCCCATTGTGAAGAGAGGGCTGAGGGGGAAGGAGAGGGGAACCCCACCTTCAGTTAGAGCCTCTCTGTTTGAAATGGAAGTCTTCCTTCTCGGTTACTGCATGTCTGATAGGGTCCCGATGATATGCTCTGTCCATCCGAGGGGCTGTTCCTGCTTTAATCCTTCTACAGCATGTCCCCTGTCCCCCCTCCCCACTTGAAGGAACCCCCTGTGAAGCTAACTGCTTTCCTGTGTTGGCCACTCCTGGACGGGGTGAGAGGGGTCAGGAACCAGAGCTTCCCTAGACCTCTATGAGCATTCTCTGGAGGTGGGGGAGGGAGGTTTCTCCCTCCAGCCCTTTCCTGCCACCCACTTGTGTTTCCCCTCCTTTCCTTCAAGTTCCCAGTGGTTTGAAAGTCAATTTATGTCCATCTTGAGTCATCTGAGCCGAAGGGGGAGGAAGCTGCATGCAGATGGAGCTACAGAATTCATAGTGTCTGGTGCAAAATGAAAATGTGAGGCCGCTTGTTCAAACATTATTAAGAATTTCAAGGTGTTAAACTCAGGACCCTTCTGAGTTGGGGCCTGTGTGACTGCATTGGTCCCATGTCCATGAAGCCAGCCCTGGCTACACGAGCCTGTGGATTCCATATCCCACCTCTTTGCTCTCTCGTTAGGCACCCTTGATTTCCTTCCCACTTCCCACTTGAGCCCAGGGGTTTGCTCTTTCCTACAGTGGGGGTGCAAACAGGCGCTGTCGGTCACTCTTCATGTGTTACGCTGAGTGGACTCTTGGGTTTTGAGCACAAACTGTGTTTTTTATCTTATCAACTGGTGGCCGAACATGTACCTTGTTAAAACACGAAGGGAGCCATGCTTGCCGTCCCTTCCACACCTGTCTAGTCCAGCCAACTCCCACTTCCACCTCATCAATTCAGGTCCAGCAGTAGGGGTTAAACCAGGCAGAAAATATCTCTGAAACAAGGGATATGTCAGGGAGCAGAGCCGATACAGAAAAAGGACTTGCAGGCTGGGTTTGATCTGGGGACATAGGGGCAGTTCTGTGTGCCTACCTCAAGGGCCTTGGAACGGCCTGGAGAATTTCTTGGGCCAGGTGGTATCTGAGGGTTTAGAAGGTTCTCTCTGGTACCAGTGCACAGAAGACTGCATATTATAGTGCAACCTGGGCCCAATGATCAGTGAGCCAGCTTTGCCCAATGCTTTATGGGCATTGGGCATCCACCATCCACCCCAATGATAGTGTACCACACAGGGCTCAACGGGTGCCTGAGGTTCCACTCTGTGGTTCAGAAACTCAATTTGACCTCTCCTTGAGGGTGCATTAGGCTCTGTATGTGTACTCACACCACCTGATTGCAGGATGAAATGCCAGCTCTGAGATGATGCACAGTTTATATTCTTCAGTAGCAGATGGGCCTGTTGCAGGAATTGGACGAGTCATCTGCAAAGGCCACCTTTCCCTGCTGGACGGGTTTTCCCAGGAGACCACACTATGGGTCAGAAGGCTGCCTAGGAGAGTGTATCTATCATTAGAAAAAAACAAGTGGCTGTTGAAGGGTACTTTTGTCAAGCAGGTGGCCCTTCTCCATTCTTAGACATTTCTGAAACAAGGACAGGTGTCAGAAGAGCCATCTACCTCCAGGGAGGTGCCAGAAGCATCTCCTTGTCCCCATCTCCCTGCTAAGTGCTCCCCTGCTTGGTGTCCTCTTTGTGTCATCACCCTTCTTCATTTCAAAGGAATTTCAGTGCATGTCTGAGTTTACAGAGTATGTGACAGGGCTCTGTGTGTTTGTAAACTAGCTCCAGATCCCACTGTAGGATATTGTGTCCTGTGGACTTCACTCCCCATCAGTGTCATTGTGGATTCTTGGAAATCTGGCCCTGAGTGGAGGTTGATGGGACTTTGGGAGTTGGGTATGGAATGGAGGGCCATTTGCTCATCGCTACAAAATTCATAGTCAATCAGAGATGAGTCGCTGGCTGACTGCATAGCGATATTGGAGAAGAGGCCCAGAAAACTCAACCCAAGCTTTATTGTGGGTAACGGGGAGGAGATGTTCCCTTTACATGATTGACATGGCTGGAAAAGGAGGCAGACGTTGCTCCAATCATGTTCCAAGAGTTAGCTCTGTCTCTTTGACCCAAAACCTTGTAAAAAGGGGAGATTGTTTAAGTAACAGATTCTACTTTCTTGGGTTTCTCACCACTAAAAATCCTTCCTAACCTAAAGCACTCCCCCCCCCCCGCCCCAGCCCCGTTGCAACATGGACTGGCTCTCTCTGGCCCCATGCTCAGTGGAAACAGCTGTCCACAGCAAGCAGAAACATTCGCTCACTGTGAGATTAAGCATTAACAATAGGACGGAAAATTAGAGGAGAGGAAAGGTTTCCATTCTATATTTCTTTTTTTTTTTTTTTTTTTTTAAATTACTGCCCTTCTGGGCTCTTTTGCTATTGGCTCCACTTCTGGACTCCCTGCTTCTAGGAGCCAGCTGGAGGATCTCCAAAGACCTGCGCCTGTAGACTTAAGCCATGTTTCAGAAATATGCTTCCCAGATTCTGCGTAAGCACGCAGGGGTTGATTTGGATGCTATCCTTGTAGCAGCCACACTCCATAATAGCAAAGAACCAGCTGCCGTCTTTGGGAAACCTGTCCAGGAAAAGCAGCCATCCAGAATTTCCGGGACAAATTCTCCTTTGAGATGGGTGAAGCCAGGAGCTGCCTAAGTTATGAATCACCAGGTCATCTGCAGCCTCGTCTGAGGCAGAGGCCCGAAGGCGGAGGGCAGAGCTGATAGAAGAGGATGAGGTCTCCTTGGAAAGGGTCCCACCACCTTTGCCACAATGCTTTGCTTGGCACTCCAGCTCTTGGATGCCCCATGGGGGATAAACCGGCTGGGGCCTGTGAGGGGCCCAGAACTTTGGGTCAGGGCTCTCAGGCTGGCATTGCGGGGGTTAAGGCAGTGACCAGATAGCAGCCTTTTGGCAGCAAAGCCCTCCTCAGCAGAAGGAAGGATATAGCTGTATGAACTGCCTGCTTAACAATGCCTCACATGTCCCCAGGGGCCCGCCTGCAAATAGATTTCATCTTGCTTTCTCTTGTACTTTTCAAAGCTTCCTGTTTTCTCACGGTCCTTTTGGACAGTTTACAGTCTCTCTCTCTCCCTCCCTCCCTCTCTCTCCCTTTGAGGAAAGGAACACCCTTCTTATTAAAAGAGAGAGAGAGAGAGAGAAGAATGTAAGGGAAGGGCAGTTTAGCAGAGGCCATTCTCCTCGGCTGCAGGCTTCAGCTCTTTGACCTTTTCTCCTAGAATAGGAAAACACAGGCTTCCTGGTGCATCTCAGTCCTCAGGCTCAGATGAGGCTGGTTGGCACGAAGCGGCATGCCTCTTCTTGGCTCTGTGGGCCTCTGGCCAGGGCTGCCTGCTGCCATCACCCAGTCTCTGCACGAAGCCGGCTTCTCAGTGTGGCTGGCTGGCCGCATTGTCACTGCAGCTCACGTGAAGTGGCCTGAGGTGCCTCCAGGCCCTGGACAGCGAGGGACGGGGCAGGAGGAGGCCAGAATTCAGAGGAGTGAACAGGGCTTCGGCCAGCTATTTAAAGGGCTGAGGATTGCGGAGCCGCATAAAGGGCTTTCCCAAAGGCTGCAATTCAGGATGACTCTTCTCTTTCCAACCACGTTTCTCGGTGCTGGGTCAGGCACAACTCCTTCCATTTCTGTACGTCTCAAGTGACCTGGCAAGTATTTGCTCAAAGGATTCCTTACTTCGTCCTCCCTTTAATATTTCCTCCAAATAATTTGGTTTAAAAAGCACTCTTATCTGTAAAGATCTTTCTATTTCCAGAATGTAAAGGAGTCTACTATGTACACGGTAATGATAATAATAAGAGCTAATATTTATTGAGCTCTTACTATTTGGCAAGACCTTTGCATGAATTATCTCATTTGATCCTTACAACAACCTTCATAAGAAACTATTATTATCATTGACATTTTACAGAAGAGAAAATGGAGCAAGTTCTCTATCCTTTTGGGCTCTCACCATCACCTCTCTGCTCTGCTATCTCCAAACCTAATGATTCGTACAACCCACTTTTAAAGGACAGTTCAAAACATTTGTTCCAATTTTCTATTAAATGTTGAGGTCCCCCTCCATTTAAAAAGTAGGCATAAAAGTGTGTCTTTGATGGAGAAGCTGAGATTTAATGTCAGAGGCACACGAATACCCCTCATTAGAGCAACTGAGAATTCAGGAGGGGCAGACTGGTTGAGATGACCACCTGCACCATGACATCTGAGACTTCACCATTCCAGTAGCTTCCTGTATCGACAGCCACCTTAATTTAATCCCCACAGACCTTGGCAGGAGATGATTCAGCAAGTCTTGACTTGGGTAAGCTCTTAGCCTCACACCTCATGATTACAGGGACCTTGACATAGACTGACTGCTTTCCCCAGGAGAAGAAACTAGCATTTTGGTGATCCCTCCCAACTCTTCTTCTTCCTTCCAGTCTACTTCCCTTTCTCTACTATAATGATTCTTCTTGGAGCTCACATCTCAAACCCCACCCAAGGGTGCCATCTTTAATTCGCCCAGTTCTCTTTCTCTGGCCTCTCTTCAGTAACAGTGACTGAGAGGTCTCTCTCTGAATTTCACAGGCATAAAATATCTTCTACTATGTGGATAGCCCTGTGCTTGATATTGAGGTTGGCCACAAAGAAAAGGAAGGTAGCCCTTGCATTTCAGAAGATAACCTAGGGTTCCTTTTAGTGCCCCAAACATCTTTCAGAGTTGACACACCTTCATTCAACCCTGCAAAAGCTTTCCATCGGTTGGTCCAGTAGGCTACCATAAACCATGAAGGATAACTCTGATATATACAAAATAAATTTTACCATCAGCACAAAAATAAGTGTCCTCTACCAGTCACCTTCTGATAATATAGCTGACCAGTCATGCCCTACAGTGGACCTTCCCTAAAGCCATATGCTTTGACTTCAGGGGACAATATCATTTTAATGTCCTGATATACTCATGTACCACTAAAAATGTTTCATGATTTTCAGGAGTGAATGAATTGAGTTAGAAAAACATTATATTAGAAAAATACACACTGGGCTATGTTAAAGGATCATAAAATGTGGCTTGTCTAAAGCTAAGAAAGAATCTGGAAATTACTTATCAGTAGCCATTCTGATGTGTGCACACATCTCTGTGTGTTGGGGTGGGAGTGGGATGGGGGAGGGGAAAGGGAAGTGGGACCTTGGGGCAGGTGAACTGCACGATCCCTCTGACCTCCAAGTCACAGCAGCTGTGGCAACAGCAAATAGTTGGTCATTATCACAGCTGTGATCACTGTGTTGCCTATGGTTTAAGGTTGAACAGAGTACCTGAAACTACTTAATGAAGAGAATTCATTCTGTATCAAAACAAAAACAAATGGCACCCTATACATTCTTCAAGGTTTGGCTAAAATTCCATCTCCTTTATAAAAACCGTTTCAGACAAGTCCAGCTTCTAATACCTTAGCAAGTAGAGGTAATACCTAAATGTAGAATCTCTCCTTTATAGGAGCCAAGTACAGAAGGCACCCATCTCTTCAATTCTGTCTGGTTTAAACTACCATGAGACCCATCCAAGCTTGGACTAGTGCAGTAGTCTGATCTTGCAGCCTCCAAGATCAGATCTGCAAGATCTGCAAATAGGTCTGCAAGATCAGATCATATTTATGCAGATGCAGAATCATGAGTGGAAATACCTAATATAGAATCTCTAGATTCAAAGCTTTCTTTCCCCCTTAGTCAGGACGGAGAACTGGATAAACTAAGCTAAGCTAATAAGTAATACTCTACCAGAACTTCCACACATGTGCAAAGCTGAGTCACAGATTGATTCATCTTACTAAATTGTCTCTATTGAGAATAAAAGAAAGCAAGTATCCATCCCACACGTAGGGCTTCTCCCCAGGACATTAAAATTAGACCAACACTCTCAGTCTTTTCCCTCTTGGGTCACCTTTTCCACATGAACGTGGTGTGCAGATGCTCTGAATACTGAGTGTGGGACACCAGTATGCCAAATTCATTCTTGCCAGTAAGGAAGTAAAAAGGGAAAAAAGTACTTAAAACCCCCAAATATGAATCATTTAAAAATACAGAACCAATTATTCATTATCCATGCGTGGATTATCTGTGACAAAGTTGTCATCCCAGCTGGCTGCCTCTTACCACCCAGCATTCTTTTCGGCTGGCCTCCCAAGGTCATTGTTTGTTAGGTCTACGCATTCTTCCAGGGCCAGTTAAGTCTCATCTCCAAGGCCACCTAATAGAAACAGTGCCTTCTTTAATAAACATTCAATCCAGGATCCCCAACACTATCCCTGAAAATCTCTCTCCGTGAGAAAGGAAAACTGGTGTCAGCCTCAGGGGACACTTACCTTGAGTCCTCTCTCCAAGCCATCTTTCCCCCCATCTCACTGCCCTCACGACATGGGCCTCTGAGGTTGGGGAGGGAAGGAAGATGTTCCTTCTTAACACTCTGGCCTTAGCACAGACAGAAAATCTTCTTTCTATTCTTCCCAGCACAGCTGAGGGAGGGCTGGATCCTCTAAACCCTGCTCTGCTAGGGCTTGGGGACAAGAAAAGGAAGGAAAAGACCCAGAGCAGCAGATTCTGTTTTCCATCTTCTGCATCTGCATAAATTGCCTTCGAAAAGGCCGTTCAGTTCTTTCAAAAGAAGTTGGAGAACCACTGTTCTGATCCATCATGCATCTGCACTTTGTTGGAAGAAGAAATGACAAAACAACAAAAAGAAAGAAATGAATAAAACATGTTTACTTTTTGTATAGCTGAGATAATATTTTTCAGTACTTCAAATCTCTGCCCATAGAGAAGACATATTCCTTCCTTTAGCTCTCTCTCTGTTCTTTCTAATTTTGACATCCATCCCAAAAATAAGCAAATTAAAAAATTAGAAACACATTGCACGATACAGTCTAACAGAAGAGTTATGTTGAGGGGACGCAGGATGGTGTGGTGGTTTACCATGTGGCCTCTGGTGTCTAGTGGCCTTAGTTCATTATCCCAGCTCCAGTACCCATTAGCTGTGTACCTTGGCTGAGTGCCTTAATCCCTCATTTTGTCCATCTGTAAAATGGGGGTGATAACAGCACCCATCTCATGGGATTGACGTGAGAATTAGATGTGATACTCCATGGCAGACTTAGGACAGTATCTTCCATGTTACAATGCTCCATAAATATTAAACAAGTAATCATACACTTACGATTAAAGTGAAGCACACTTTGAGCCATTGTTTTTCACATCAGCCTTTCTCCTTTTCTACAACTTGCATTCAAATGAAGCTGAAATAGGTCTGCAAGTTTTGCCTTGTGTTTAAAAATTACTGTGTAATAGGAACACAATCTCATGAGTCCATTCCTACTGGCTCCACCTCTGAGCCGGGCACAATCCAGGCCCTCCCTGACGTCACTGGGGACATTTCACTTGGAGGCCGCTTAAAATGCCAAGATCCAAACAAAGGAGTAGCACATCCATCCTCACGTGGGCCTGGGTGTGGGTTCATCTGGGGAGGGCCCACCACCACGAGTAACCTGTCTTATCCTCATCATTGTTTCTGACAGCTGTGTGGGAAGGAATTCAACCGGATGCACAACCTAATGGGTCACATGCACCTGCACTCTGACAGCAAACCCTTCAAGTGTCTCTACTGTCCGAGCAAATTCACCCTAAAGGGGAACCTGACACGCCACATGAAAGTCAAGCACGGGGTCATGGAGCGGGGCCTCCATTCTCAAGGTAATCACTCTTCCAGGAAGCACCCAAGGCTGCTGAGGCCAGTGGATAACAAAAGGGAGCTGAACTTGTTTTTAGGGGGCTTTACTTTGGGGGGCTATTCCTGTAGTTGAAAAGGGATCAGAATTTTCAAGACTACAGCAGAGGAAAAAGAAGAGTCTTACAGTGTTACTATAACAAATAGAATGCTAATATCCGAAGGTAGTGCATAAAAGTGAATTATAGAGGAGAAATTGGAATATCCGAACGACACCCGTCAGTACCGTTATTAGTTTTTGCTCCAGACACCACATCAGGTGTCCTGTCTCCTTTTAATCTTTAAACAACTCAAGGCGAGAGGAACTTCTATTACCTCCATTTTACAGATGGGGTAACTGAGGCTTCAAGATACTGATTTTCCCAAAGCTGCTCAACTCAAAAGTGGCAGAGTCAAGATTTGAACACAGACCTTCCCGACCCTAAAGCCTTTAGTGGATCTTTTTCATCGCACTGCTGTTAAAGGACATGTGATTTTTCTTTCCTTTATAAAAAACAGGTCTGTAAGCTCCGCATTAGCAGAAGTGTATCTGTAGCAGGCTAGGTCTCCTTGTGTTCACAACCAGATGCACCCAGGGACAGTTTTCCTGCTTGGTGGGGCTAATTGGCCCATATGCAGAGCACGGGCTGCTGCCTCCCCTCACTGAGTCCTCACTGAACCAGTAAAAAGTTCTTGCCTCTTCCATTTTCTCAGTCCCAGGGCCCTTAGCTGTGAAGAGTTTAGGTTCCCGATCCACTAAATTCAGCAGGTTGCTCTTTAGTCACTTAAACAAGCGGTCCTTCAACAAGCAGGCAAGAAATGCAGCTCTATCCCAAACAGCACGCTACGTGCTGCCAGAGAGACCAGGGAAGTGAGACCATCTTTGCTCCCTGGAAAGTCTGTGTGGGGGGAGAGCAGACACACACTGAGGTAACTTACAAAACCCTGTGAACTGCTGTTTTCTGATACTGGTGTGATTAAAGCGCAGTGCCATGCACTTTAGAAATACTATTGTTTGTGCCCACAATTTCACAAAGTAGCCTGTGTTATTCCCATTTTATGTAAGAGGAGACCAAGACCAAGAGGCGTTATAAACTGTTCGATGTCATACACCAAATCTGAAGGCAGAACTGGGACTCCAACTCCAGAATTTCTGAATGAAGCCAGCGCCCACTACACTAGGCGAACACATGGGGTGATCTGTTCATGTTGGCCGCTTCTCCTACCCTTCTCAGAGAGCTGGTCAAATAGGCACACGTATTCATAAATACGACATACACGTATACCCACAGCATGAAACAGAATGATTATAGTTCTCCTATTTTTCACGGCACCCACTGAGCTTACACTGCTCCTGAGTGACAGGGAGCTGTGGTCATCACAAAACAAAGCCTAGAGTTTATGCAAAAGCGCTGAAAAAATTCTGGTTAAAAAATAAAAGCCGTTTTCTTTCCCCAAGATTGGTTTTCTCCTGAATTATTCTTTGCATCTCTAGTTGCCTGAGCCAATTTCAAACATAGGCCTGGATTTTTCCGGAATAGGTGAAGTTTGTTCAGTTGCTGTGCCTGGGGACAGAAGGCAATGAGGAGACAGTCCTCCACTTGAAAGCCTACCCTGGTCATCGTGTCTTACCCCACATGGGGGCTCAAATCCTAAAAGGCACCTAACGACTCTGTCATTCTTCTGGAAAAATAAAGAGCATCACTATATATCAGAGAGATGCTTTGAAAGTTAACAGACTTTCAACAATTTTAATGTTTTCATCTACAGAAGGTGTTAGCACTTTTTCACTCTAGTGTTTGAAATGGCTCAAAAATCATGACTCAGATTAAAAAGATCCTCCCTGTGCCCCTTACATGATTAAAGCTATAGACAGCTTCATTGCCTGACAATATCGTAAGGCAGGCTGACTTGGACCTTTGCCCTTATGTGCTCCCACCCTGGAAGCCTGATTGTTCCCACCTCCTCCTCAGGGCCTGATTGCTGGCTCACCAGGACCAGAGACCTTCAAGATCAAATCGGGCAGAATGTTACCATGTGTTTGTTGGCTCCTGAAAAGTCCCTCCCTGCAGGGCCCTCAAACTGAAACTAAAAGTGAGCCCCTTGCGCATGGCTGTGCCCAACAGCAGAGATACTTGTGGTTGGACACAGGGGCTTTGGATCTCTTTGTGCCCTCTCTATCTGTGCTTAGGGGCCTGCTTATGGCGTGGCCTTCTTGGCCCCAAATGGTAAATATAATTTTTTCAAGATGAAAATACCTTTGTTATGGTTTTGTTTTTTCTTATGGTAAAATATATGCTCACTGAAAATAATAAGAAATATATTAGAAATGAAAAGAAAAATGTTAGAATCACCTAATGTTTGAGATTTTGATGTAAATTCTTCCAGATATTTTTTGATAAAGATAGATAAAATTGGGACTGCACTATAAATATATATATGATAAATATGTTTTTTACTTAAAATATATAGAATACCTTTTTATGACTATTAGTAGGTCTCTACATCTTCTACATGTGGTTCATTGTATTATTTATCTAAGTCAACCTCTATCATTTCAGTTTCACTATAAAAAAAAATGTGATGAGCATCCTTATACATTTTGTGCACCTGTATGACTATTTTCATAGTTTAAATTCTCAATTGTATAATTGCTCAGTCAGAGCTATGCTTATTTTAAGCTTTTGGTACATGTTGCCAGATTTACCTTAAAGGAGTTCTACCGATGTAAACTACATCTGTGACAAGGCCCATCTCTCCATAGCCTTATTGGGAATTTATTTTTATTTTTAATTTTAATTTAATTATTTTTTTTTAAGTAGGCTTCACACCCAGCGTGGAGCCCAACACAGGGCTTGAACTCACGACCGTGAGATCAAGACCTGAGCTGAGATCAAGAGTCAGACGCTTAACCAACTGAGCCCCCCAGGCGCGCCTGGGAATTTGTTTTTAAAATGTAAAATGAAACTATACTAAATGGCCCTGGGTACCATGCAATGACCCATTTTCACAGCTATTCCTGGGGCCTGAATATTGCTTTTGCTCTCACAGGTTTTGGAAGGGGGAGAATTGCCCTGGCCCCGACTGCAGGAGTCCTCAGGAGTCTGGAACAGGAGGAGCCCTTTGACCTTTCCCAGAAGCGGGGGGCAAAGGGGCCAGTGTTCCAGTCAGATGGGGAGAGCGCCCGGGGCAGCCCCTGCCACGAGGAAGAGGAGGAGGACACCAGCTATGAGGTGGGGCGAGACAGCCCGGGCCTGGCCCCGCAGAGCAGGCAGCCCTGCACACCCCACGATCTACCCACCCAGCCCGAGCCAGCTCCCAGGGCACTCGAGGACCCCTGTGAGGAGGAAGAGGAGGACGACGACGAGGACAAGCCCAAAGGAGAGCACCAGGAGAGGAGCAAGGACAGCCTTGGGGCAGAGGGCAGCCCGGAGAGAGAATTCGCCCTCAGAGAAGAGTGTCTCCGCCTCAGGGCTCTGCAGAGTGCCCGGAGGGGCCCCTCCTTTTCTGATTACTTGTACTTCAAGCACAGAGATGAGAGTTTAAAAGAATTACTGGAGAGGAAAATGGAAAAACAAGCAGTGCTTTTAGGTATCTAAGTGGACAGTTTTCAAATTGCATTTGGAAAATGAGAACTAGGCAGTTCAAATATAGCTTTCTGCATGAGTTGTCATTTGCTGGAGACTGGCAAATGGTGCAAATCTTTATAAATGGCTCAGACTACATGAGCAGGGATTTGTCCTCAGTAATGTAAACGCTTCTCAGGTCTTTCCTTGGGCCCTTGATTTCTAACACACATGCAGGGTCCTCTTCAGTGCTATTTTATGCATCTCCACTATAATAGACTGTACATATTCTAGAGACCTAATTGTAAGCTGATGCCGAGGTGCTTTTAGAAATTCTATTTTCCTTTGACTAATATGCAATACATGGGAAATTTTTTTTAGTTGCAAAAATATGGTGCTTGACACGTTACCTTATCAATGATGATTTAGTTGAATGTGTGCAAGTTACCATATTTTTCCAGATAGATGAAAACATTCCTAGTTGTATATATGAAAATCACCTTTATTAAATAAGCCAACACACCAGAAATGACAAGAAGAGTGAGGTATTGAAGAGGATATTCTCAAGTGATTGCTGCAGATATAAGAGAGAAGTTTAAGAAAATATGAATAATTTCAACTAATGAAAAACCAGCAGTTCTGAGCTTCCTGCCTGGGTCTGCCTTGTTCTGCTCCAGCTGCCTTCATCAGATGTGGCATTTGGAGCGTGTTGTCAGATGGCCCCAAAGTGGTCAGCGTCTGCAGGCTCACCCCTTGTGTCCTGAGCAGAGCTCCTTCCTGGAGACCTTGTTCTGAGGCCCTGTGCCCCATAAAGTAGCTGCAGGAAGAGCTGTCGCCTTATGAGCAGCGGCTTTCTCCTCAGCGCCGGAGCTGGGGGCGTGGTCGGGAAGTCTTGCAATCTGAGTGCTGCTTCTTTAGAATATTAGAATCACCATCAGCTAATTACTGCTAAGGGAGATTCTGGACTGTGTTCTCAATGCTGCCTGTGCAGTAGAATCATCTAGGGGAAGTTTAAAAAAAAATACCAATGCTGAGGCCTCAAGCTCTGAGATTCTGATTTAATTTGGTCTAGAGTGGTGCCCCAACTTTGGTGTTTTTTAAAAGGTTCCCCCTGATGATTCTTCTGTGCAGGAGGATCGAGAAAGACTGACTGGGCTAATAGGGTGGCTCTCTTGGACTCCATGAATATGCGTTTCTGGCTTCAGACTCATTAAAATATGGAGCAGGAGACCTTGAAATCATACTGCTGACCTAGGGCTTCTTACCTGTTCCATAAGACCCTCACAAGGACACAAACACACGCATGCATGTGCATGTGCGCACACACACACATTCACACACTCACACACACTGTATAAACACACACTCTTTGTATTAGAAGATGATGCCTATGATGTTTATGGTCACCTAATATGTTTAAAAATACATAGCCAGCCTACAGTGACTCATTATTTCCTCCTAGATGCTTGAATCATAATTCTAGTGAGTGGCCATGACTGTCATGGGTGGGTTGAACCCAGCCAGTAGGCTTTCCTTAGGCACCGGTGCCAAGTAAAGCAGTGCTCACGGGATGTTGCAGATCTGTGACTGACCATAAGCAGTAACCCTCTGGTACTGTGTCTGTGTTTATGTAAAAACTGCCTCTTGGTTGGTAGTTTCAACTCTTATTTGTAGAGCGAGGTACTGTTTATTGTGTTGCTTTCTCTCCTCCTAAAGTTCCAGTACATTTCTTGAGAAGACCTGGCCCGTGTCTGACTGCTGGATGTCAGCTTTTTCTCTTGGCCAAGGTGCTTCCCCCGAGACTCACTGACTTCTAATCATCCCCCCATGGGCTTTGTCAATCCCTGACGCATTTCTCCTGCCCCCCTCGCCTAAAGCTCTTTCCTTCAGCCTCACCACCACTGCAAATGCCAAAGCTGTTTGGGTTTCCTACCGCCACCTGTGTCCTGAGGTCAGGCTCCTGCAAAGGGGATGCTGAAGGAAACAGTTTGGGTTTCTGTGGGTACAAGCCCAACTCTGTGCCGGGAAACTGTCCCAAGTCCTTGGAGGGGTGACTTGCCTTCCAGTCATTATTGATATAGTTCATTAGTGCCTCTGATCAAATCATGCAGGAGGCTGGCTGCATGGTCTGTGAGGCCTCCAGCTGTCAGGGTCCCATTACAAGTTCATTCTTTCAGTAGCCTATAGTAGTTGAAGACATACTTCCAGTGTGTTCTGGGCATGCCTCGCCAGAACCAGGAAATCTAGAATAGCAAGCTCTAGTCTTTTCCAACCAAATGAATCACATGGGAATGTTTGAGGATCAAGTTCATGTTGAGATGGAGAGAGTATGGTCTAGAATGATGGTTTCCAAACTGTGGATCAAGGAGTCAGAGGTCCCTCTTAGGTCCCTCCAAAGCTGCTAGAGGAGAAGGAGAAACTCTCAGCCCTCACACCCACTTCACTCAAAGTGGCTCACATTTCATCTGTTTTTCATGTTAGCCTTTCAAGTAAAATTTCATTTTGAGGGGAAAAAATGCCTAAGAAGAGTAATTTAAAAAGTGTTAGGAAGTGTATTATAAAGCCTGTTTTTAGTTCTTGACTCTGGGTATGAGAGACTTAATTAGATCTAGCCTGATGATAAATATAAAATATACACTGACTTTGTGAGAATTAAGGCTAAAATCTTGGTTTTGTATGTTGTTGAGTGACCACCATCCTGATTTGCCTGGACCAACCCTGGTTTATACCTCTGCCCCAAGATAATTGCTAAGAGTATTACCTCAACTCTCAGAAGTATCCCAGTTTGGGTGAGAAATTACACAGATACCTCATGTGTAAGTGCAGAGCTAAGGGAAGGTTGGCCAACCTTGCCTACTGGGCTAATTAATGAGAATGCAAACCTGAAGGATAGCATGTGGGGGTCACCCTGAGAGAACTGAGGGGCAAAACTGTCCAAGGTTATCAGCACTCTAAGGGCTAGGGCAGCATAACATTCACCTTCTTGTGACACTCTGAAAATAGGTCACTACCGAAAGCTTTCCAGACTTTTGACTGCTGTCACTCTGAAACAGCCAACTGACCAGCCAAGTGGCGTATTTCTCTTTTATCCTTTTTATTCAGGCCTATGATCACCTCCCTCTTTTTGCCTTCTAATTCCTCTCTCATTCTTTCTTTTTTAAAAAATTTGACTCCCCATTGGCCATGAGACTGAGGCTGACCTTTCATAACCCCACAAGGGTAACTGGTATATTTGTATACGAGTAGCGGCATGAGAAAGTCCAATGTGCATACTGTATTTATTAAGCCCTAAAGACATTTAATAAAATATTAACATCGCATTTTGAATCATGATCTTTGTCTGCTTCGCTGGAACAAAATGTAACAGAGCTAACATTTAAAATCCTTCGCATATTTGGACAACATTACACCAAATGTTGATTTTGTACAGAATTCTGGCTTGCTATTTAAATATGAAAACTCCAAGTATGTAGTAACCCAAGTTGTGAATATCGCTTTCTGCTTCAGTGAAAAAGCAGTTTACCTGAAAATAGCATGTAACCTATATTTTGTTAATTTAAGCAAATAAAGACATGTTGAAAAGGCTGAGTTAATTATTTGCAAATACCTGAAATTTTGCTAGGAAACTACCATTGTCAGTGTCTCGCTCCTGCCCTCATCCCTTCTGCCAGAGTAGTTCCCTTTGGGGCTTCAACCCCAGGGAGATAGATGTTGGATTCTCCCTGCCTCAAGGTTTCAGAAAGGATTCATGAAGCTCAGACCATCTGCAGGGGGGTGACACTTTCCTCATCCTCTTTATCTTTCCCATTCAGAAAAACTAGTTCTGGAAGGGTGTCATGAGGAAGTGGGAAGTGAGCAGCAAGATTGCCTTACTCTGTGTCAAGTTCTTTGTAGGATACAGTTGAACCAAGAGGCCATGTACTATACTGGGCATGAGCATAGGTTCTGGTATCAGGTTCCTGGGTTCAAAGCGCAACTCTCCTACTTGCAATCTTTGAGACCTGTGACCGGTTTGTGAACCTCTCCGTGCCTCCGTTTCCTCACCTGTGATAATGGGATTCGGAACCTTCCTCACCAAGTTGTTTGTAGGTTAAATGAGTTAATATATGCAAGACACTTGAAAAGTGCCTGGCTCATGGTGCATGCTATGTGAGAATTTGCCATTATTGTCACCAACAAAGTGGCCAGAAGACAGAACGCTCAGCTCTCCCTTCTCAGCTTACAACGCTGTGTCGGCATGGAAAGTCGCCATTTCTGAGAAGGCTTCCCTTTTAAACATCATACACCACTCTACGCCACGCATGGTGCTAGGTGATCACACACTTGATTTTATTCAAACCTCACACAACCCTGAGAGGCAAATTTTATTTCCATTTTACTGATGAAGAAATGGAGGCTTGGCAGAGTGAAATAAGTTGCTCCAAATGACCTAGTTAGCAAGTTCCTCATTTGCCACCAAAGCATGTACCAGGTTGGGTTCTTTGGGAGTAGATGATGAGACAAATCTGGGTGCAAGGTGTTTTCCAGGGATTAGAACCAGTGAAAAGAAAGGGGAGGAAAGAAGGCTGAGTAAAGAGAGAGGACGAACTGTGTGTGATACAGGCCTGCTAAGCCTCACTCAACATAGCAGGTAGCTCATCGCAAGGATTGCCCATCAGAGTTGTGCCATGTTGAGCAGAGATGCCCAGGCCTTTGCACACACCCCCTTGCTCAGTCACCAGGTATGGGCTGCCCTGGAAAGGGCAGGACCTCAGGACGGTGTGACTCTGTAGCAGGGACAGACCTTGAAGGAACGAGTGGCCAGAGGTTGTCTACTGACTGATGGCTTGATACAAGTCCTTCCTTGAAGAGACACTGCTTGACTCATCCCTTGTCTACCACAGTCCACCCCTTGTATGACTCCAGTCCACTTGTTCATGTACGTTCATGGAACATCTCCTCCAGCATACCAGTGGTCCTCTCTTTCTGAAGGAAAACTTAGAAGAGGAAGATGAGTGGGAAAAACTTTAGCCCCCACTACTGTAATTAGCCTAGGAGACACAGCCAAAACTCATCTTCTCCTTCCTCCACTACCTGTCGGGATCCCTGTCACCATCAGATACTGCCTCTGCCAGTCTCAGAACCTACCAACACCTTGATCTTGAAATTCCCAACCTCCAGAATTGTGAGAAATAAATGTTTATTGCTAAAGCTACCCAGTCTATGGTATTTTGTTATAGCAGCCCAAGTGGACTAAGACACATGCCCTTTTCAGAATGAAGTTTCTATACTTGTTCATTTGTAGTCACAAGTCGGAAAGGAAGTACCAAAAGAAACCCAAATGGGTGATCTGGGTTCCACATGTATTCCTCCATGACCCATTTTGTAACCACAGCCTTCTCCCTCCTGATGATTAGGTTGATTACCTCTGCCAAAATGGTGACTCCATTCTTTATCTGCTGGTTCCTGGAGACAAGGAACAAAAAATGCCCAGATAGCAGCTGTAGCTTCTAATTCAATGGTGCCCTTGCTGTGTCCCCAGGTGAAAGTGTATCCCTTTTTAAGGATGAGAATCTCTAACCCTGCAGAACCCAGAGTGACAGGGATGAGAAGTATAACAGTGTGTTACTGTGAGTATTGACAAGGGCGGGGGGGGGGGGCACTCCTGTCTCTACCCTTGGAAGTATAGGTCTGTTCCTATGACAAAGAAAACCACTGGATCTTCAAGATGAAAAGGACTCAATATAGTCAACTTCTCACTAAGTGACTGGTTGATCTTCCTAAGCAATGGTGCCATATTGGAAGGTCAGCATCAGTCTTTGTTGCTGGTGTGTTGGATATTCAGCAGTGATAAGAGTTAGATCATTCTTGGTAAATGTACTTTATGCTGTTGGGCACATGTGTAGCCTCCATATCTATCACTGTGGCTACTTCATATGTTTTTTGTTCTGTTTTGTTTTGTTTAGCACTGGAATGCCTGTTGATAGGGGGATAAAGTCAACTGGCAAGGTCATTGTCTGCCTGATTTTTTAATTTCTCTTCCATGGTGCATGCAACCTGGTGGATGTTAACATGTGACACCAAGATTTTCATTCTTGTGTTCACTCTCATATGTCCATCCACCCTACAAAGAGAATAATAGTGAATACCTACTTTAATTAGAGGGATCAGGAATTGTCTCTCTGAAAAAGTGACATTTAATTTGAGAACTTAAGGATATAAGGAGCCAGCCAAAACCAGGGGAAGAGCATTCCAAACAGAGCAGACAGCATGTGCAAAGGGCTGTTGTATAGGGAACATGGCCAGTGAGACACCCAGCAGGGATAAGAGTGATGTAAGGAGAGGCTGACATGGAAAGCCACTGGGCAAGGGGGGTGAAATGATGAGATCTACATGTTCTAAAGCTCATTCTGGCTGTAGTGTGGAAGACGGGTTGGAAGGAAGCCAGGATGATGTTGGGAGACCACTAAGAAGCAGTTTTAATAGTCTGTGAGAGTTAACATTGGCCTTGATTAAGGAGGTAGCAAGGAAGAGTTAGGAGTGGACAGTTCAAAAGCTCTTTTGGGGGTCCAGTTGGTTTGTTCTATTGAAGGCTAATCGTCATAATAACAAAAATGTATATTTTTCTAAGTACAAAATAAAATGCCACTTAATACAAAGTCTATCTCCTCACATAATGATAGAAGGGATGAATTAGAGTCTCAGAGCTATCATAAAACCCATGCTCTTTACTCAGTTGGCAAGAGAGCATATTTACCAAGTAATGTAGGTAGAATTAAGCCCATCTGGTTTCTTGGGTTTTGTTCTGGGTTACAGTTGCTGATGAAATAAATAGTCAGGACCAAAGAAATCAATGAAGCTTCTCAGACAGAGATCCTGACAAGGAATGGCAGAAGTGAGGACAAATGAGCACACAATTAGAAATCCGAAAACCAAGGAAAGACACTAGAACTCCAAGACCACAAGCGAGGCTGCAAAAAGTCCTTTTTGTCTCTGTAGGCCCTGAGGACATCTCTGATGCAGCCAGTAAAATAATGCATGTTAATAACAATGAACTTGCCTGTTTATTCACTAGATGCCCTCCAAATAACATTTTCCTTTTAAGCTCTTCAAAGGGTGACAGTACCGTCATCCGGAAATTTTTATCCAGTGCACACATTGTTCTGCAACAATGCAGAATAAATGGGATGTTGTCATATTTTAAGTCCCCAAATCGAATTGGCCCACGGCACCACAGTCAGCACCCGAAGAAGAAATAAAACACAAAAACGTGTGGAAGGAATTGGCTCCTGTCCTTAAGGAACACACAGTTCCTAGAGAGGCCTATGGAGGCTGGCAGGAACATGGCTAATGGTTTTTCAAACCTCCAAAGCCTTCAAACTGAAAACTGTCTTCCCTGTGAAAACCCAGGTGTGAACACGGCCTGAATCCTGAGATGCTGCGGCATTTCATGGTTTTGTACTGCAGAGCCGAGCCGAAAGTAACTTCCAGTAACTTCCACTACAAACTTGCTGTAGCAAGTGGAGGAAGACATGCTCATTTGATAGCTGGGGAGTGACCCTTAGAGGGTCCCGAGGGACCCAGTATCAGTGGCGCTCACTGCTTCCTCTGCCCTGGATGCAACAATATATTAAGAGAGAGAGAGAAAAAAGAGGAGGCTGGTTCTTTTCATGATTTTCCTTTTTAATTTTTGTTGAAAATGAAACTGTGTTCTCTTGATCCTTCAAACAAATGGAGGGGAACTGGAAGCCCAAACGTTTCTCTTCGGCTCCCCAGAGAGGGCGGCTGTGTTTGTAGTGTGATGTGGGAAAAGTGCTTGTGTGTCCGCTGCATTGTCACGTCGTACCAGCGTGATTTGCAGTAGGAAGTGTGCGACAAATACAATCTTTATGTAAGAGAAAGTGATGGAGCCACAGTCTTTGAATCCAAAGATCTCCGTTTGCCCTTCCTCCCTAAGACGTGCTTCTCCTGACCACAGCAGCCCCCCATCCTCATTAGATGATGAAAGAAACACAAGAACACTCTCTGAACTTGACCCAAACATTGTCCAGCCAGAAATCTTTGTTATTCACAATGCCCTAGGGCAGGGCAGGGGCGACAGGAGGGAACTTGGAAGGACATGCCAGAGAACACAGAAGCGTTGTGAAGAGGGCTATTAAAGTTTCTGGCATCACACCTGAAGAATCATTTTAAACTGATGTTTGCAATATGCGTTGCGAGTCTTCACTGGGCGGATCTTAATAAACAAATGGTCTTTAGAAGGAAAATGAAGAGATTACGTTAAGAGACATCTAAAAGGATTATAAAGATACTTCTTCCATTTTAGCAATTCATCATTGTAAGCACACTGGCAAATAATTTTGTTTCTTCTTCCAGAAAGTAGTAATAATGAAACTGTTCTCCAACTTCTGTCAGGAGAGGGGAGGGATGAGGTAAAATCTATTCATCATTCTGGACTTGCAGAGATGATAGCTGTGTCATTTGCCATTGTTGAAGGACAGCTTCCCTTCCAACTTGTCACAAGCCTAGCCTTTGCTTAGAGTGGCACGTTCTCCAAATCGGGCTAATATTTAAAATCCTCAGCTGTGGTTTTCAAAGACTGTAGACACAGAGCATTGAGTCAACTGCCTCTTCTCCTGAAAAACCAGCTGAAAAGAAAAGAAAGATGAAATCCCCAGCAATAGCAGTCTTTAAAGGAAGAAAAAGCAAAAACCAAAGCAAGGTTAGGCAGAGCTTTCTAAAGAGATCATTACAATGCCGGCCTCTCAGGGGACATTCAGTAAACATCACTGAGAATAATGATGCATCTCTAGGAAGTAGGCACCACCGACAGGGTCTAATCCCCTCCGAAGTCACTCTAAGCCCCTATCTGAGACACAGATGATTTTGTGGATTTCAAAGGGCTTGTCTTTCCAAAAGCCCCTGTTCCTGGTGGAGGAGGGCTAGTCAAGGCCAACCCCGGCAGCTCCTATTTCCCCTGCCTCTGGGCTCTGTAAGCCCTGTTCTGAGGGAGGCGGTAGCAGCTGGTGGTGATGTTTGTACAACACCGCGAATGTAATTCATATATCCACAGGTTTTATAATATATTCTTTTTTATTGTGATAAAATACACATAACGTAAAAATGACCATTTTAACCATTTTCAAGTGTGCACTGCAGTAGCATTAAGTACATTTATAAAGCCATATAACTATCACCACTATCCATCTCCAGAACTGTTGCATCATCCCAAACAGCAACTCTGGACTCACTGAACACTAACTCCCCACTCTCCCTCCCCCTGGCCCCTGGTAACCTGTATTTTCCTTTCTGGCCCTATGAATGTGACTACTCTAGATTCCTTCATCTGTTCAGCTGTTATTGCTGAGATCCATATTGTTTCATAAGCTTGTGTTTTTCTCATGAATATAAACAGAAAATAAAGGATGAGCTGGAGTTTTTTCCTTGTAAATAACGTAAGTGGAATTATACAATAGTTGTCCTTTGTGTCTGGCTTAGTTCACTCGACATTACTGTTGTCAAGGTCCATCCACATTGTAGCATGTGTCAAAATTGCATTCCTTTTTAAGTCTGAATAATATTCCATTGAATGTGTAGACCGCATTTCCGTGTATCCATTCACCTGTCCTGGTACGAACAGTTGTGTTATTTCTACCTTTTGGCGATTGTGAACAATGCTGCCGGGAACAGTGGTGGAGAAAGATCTGTTTGAGTCCCTATTTTTAATTCTTTGGGGCATATACCTAAAAGTGGAATTACTGGGTCATATGGTAACTCTCTGTGTAACTTTTTGAGGAACCACCAGGCTGTTTTCCACAGTAGCTGCACCATTTTACATTCCCACCAGCAATGAACAAAGGTTCTAATTTCTCTGCATCCTCTCCAACACTTGGCAATTTTCCATTTTTTGGATAACAGCCATTCTAATGGGTATGAATTGGTATCTCATTGTGATCGTAATTTTTAGATTAATACATGTAAATTCCTTCGTCTGTTCAGCTGTTAATGCTGAGATCCCTATTTAGTTTTATCATCTCCCTGTGTTTTTCTCATGAATATCAACAGAAAATAAAGGATGGACTGGAGGTTTTTCCTTGTAAATAGAAACTGAATAGTCCAGTGATTTATGTGGCTTTTATTCTTGTTGTCTTGCCATTGTTTTGTACCTCCTATTCTTCAAAGAGCAAGGACTCTGCTTGAATTTTGAAAAGAAGTCTTTATTCCAGTTGTTTTCCTCCATTTTACCAGTCTATTTTCTTTTTAGGCCTCTGTTCCTATTTTCCCTTGACCCTGAATAGTCAGGTGCAACTAACAGCTAGAGCAAGCTGGCTGTACCCTTGGGTGGCCCTTGTAACACTTGTACCAAAAAGATTGAGGGCAGTCTTCCCTGGGACTTGTCTGTAAACAGTCAGGAGAAACGCACCTTCCATGGGAGTGGGGGTGGGAGGACGGAGACATGCGAGTACCCAGGGGCAGGAGTAGAACACACATCCGCCACGAATCAAGTCCCCAGGAACTGTCTATCTTCTTGTCCAAGGTCGCCAATTTTAAACTGTACAAGCTTCCCAAAACAACCCCCAAATCAAAAATCCTCTATTCGACATTTGTTTGTTTGAAGAGAATGAACCAATGTGGCTAATCTTGTAGTAATATGAGTTGTTTAGGGACGAAAGCCTCTATTTAGTCTCTAAAACAATGGAACAGATTTCGTTCACCAAAACCTTGACACTTACTCTTAAGCTAAAAACGTGTCTGCAGTATTTGCCAACCATTATTTTCCCATTTGAACTAAAAAAGGGGGAAGATATCAACAACTCCACTTATCCAATGAATGTTTATTGAGCACCTGCTAATGTGACAGGCAGTGTGCTGAGAGGCTCTGGAGATACCAGAATGAGCATTACAGACCCAGTCACTCTCCTAAATAAACTTGTGAGGGGGGCCCCCTGG
Source organism: Phoca vitulina (assembly GCF_004348235.1). Taxonomy (NCBI): domain Eukaryota; kingdom Metazoa; phylum Chordata; class Mammalia; order Carnivora; family Phocidae; genus Phoca; species Phoca vitulina. Next base: position 54,648,951 of record NW_022589709.1, read on the forward strand.
GTGACTCAGTCAGTTAAGCGTCTGCCTTCAGCTCAGGTCATGATCCCAGGGTTCTGGGATGGAGCCCCACATTGGGCTCCTTGATCAGCAGGGATCCTGCTTCTCCCTTTCCCTCTGCCCCTTCCCCCTGCTTGTGCTCTCAATCTCGTTCTCTCTCTCAAATAAATAAATAAAATCTTTAAAAAAAAATAAACTTGTGAGGCCATTATACATAAAGGCCATTGATATGAGTAACTTAAAACAACAATATATCAGTTATAGAGAAAATGTACAGATTATGAGCAGAATAATTATGTTCCTGTTGAGAGAATGATTCTAGAATTCTTACGTTAATTAACTATAATATTAACATCTATTACAACTATTGCTTAATAGTGGTATTAATTAGCAGGGGTTACCACCTCCCCTCCCCCCAACTTTTAAATATCTTCCCTGACACTGGAAATTCCTTTTCAGGGCTTTACAAAGTAACAGTGGAGAAGGACTTGAGAGCTAAGTATTCTAAGTGCCATGCAGCATGGTTCCTGCCCTCCAGGAATTTGTTTCTATTTATCTAAGCAATGAAGTATTTAACATTTCTCTTGGCCTCTCATAAGATGCATGGTTTAAGAAGGAATTTTAAGAGTCCAATCTTTCTATGGAACTAAAACATTTTCAAAGCCCTCACACCTTTAGGTCTGATCCTCAGGGAGCTCACAAATGTCCACGAGCTTGCAGTGTTACTGTTACTTGCCTGAAGATGCAGGATGATTTATCTGAGACATCCCTCTCCTTAACCTCCAGTCCTCACAGGTTTGTGGGGAATCACACCAGAGTCCCTGTTTCTCAGTAGCAGCCCTGGGATTGTTTCACCCTACCCTATTCAAGCTTACATTCCTGGAAGAACCACATTTGTCTTTAAATTATCCCAGGTCGCCGTGGGCTTGGGATACAGCAGAGCTGAGCAGTTCCAGTGAAAGACCATGGTGTTGGGACAGACTCCACGTGACTCCCGGCTCTGCCACCTCTTAGCTGTGTGACCTTGGACACAACTTTTCTGAGCCAGTTTCCTATCTGCCAAAGAGAGATGATGCAGGGCGGTGGTGACACGCACAAGCTCGGGGCTGGGGCAGATCTGGGCGCTGGGCCTGGCTCCTTCTTATACTGGCAATGTAACCTAGAGGAAATTAGTCTCCCTCCCTAAGCTTCAGTTTTCTCTGCAAAACTGAGAGCCACAGAGCATCCGCCTCAGAGAATTGTGAGATCTAAATGGGATGATGCATATAAATGCCTCAAGTAAAATAAGCCCTCAGTACATGTTAACTCCTTACTGCAGTGACCGCATGGAAATGTGCCTAGAGAAGGGCCTGACACACAAGCCAACTTACAGACCATGTCGGTCTCTCGCCCCCATCCTCCTGGACTGACTTGAATGCAAATGTGGCATCATTAATACCGCTTTGGGCGGGATGGCATAAGGTTAGGGAGAATTCTCCCATACCTGTACCCCTTTCCTTGTCTTCTCACTGCACTCCATCCCCCTGGTTTTCCCATACAACACATCACTCTTCCCAGTGACAGACACACATGCCACTCGGCCATGTAATCCAATCAGCTACAGGGGGATGGATTCTTGGCCGGAGCTGACTAGCATTTGCATTCTCTTCACGCAAGCTGCATCAAAGGGCATCTGGAGGCAAAGTACCTCCCCAGCTGTGACAGACAATCAAGCAGAATGACAGAGCCAGGTGCACTTACTGATATTCCCAGCGCTGGCACCAAATTACAGCACATTAATGCCAACTTCTGAGAAAGTCTCAGATTTATGTGGCTTCCAGTACATTTAGTGAGGATAACTTTTAAGTTTTAAAGGAAGAACAATTTAGCAAGCAGACAGCACCGGGTTTTAAGGTTTTTATTACACAAAGCAAACACCTGAAATTTACCCCAGGCCTGTGGTGTGGCACAGACAGCCGTGGTTTTCAAACTACAGGTCGTGACCCATTAATCGTTCATGAAATCGAGTGGGTTAAGACCAGCATTTTTACAAAAAGGAATAGACTAGAATAGAAAATATCTATTCTAGAGTACTATGCATATAAGGCTAGGTGCTTTTGGTGATACTTTCTAAAAAAGACATATATAGATAGGTGGATAATTGGATAGATTGCAAGGTAAATGGTTTTGTTACTGTTGGCCATAGTCAAAATAGTTTGAAAGCCATTGAAATACTAGACATACAGACATACATATGTGCATTTTAATAAAACAAATGAAAACACCCACTCTGGATTAAAGAATTATATGAAGATAATGGGAAACCCAAGTCATTCAGCCAATACCTTCTGTTCATAATGGCATAATTTTATCACAAAAAGTGTGTGAGGGAAGGGGAAGAAAGGAAGGGAAGGAAAGAGAAAGGGCAGTGGTGGGAGGGAGGGAAAGACTACTGAAGAGTGTCCTCACATCTTCAGTGACCTCAGGGCAGTTCCTCCCCCTGGTAACTGGAGCTGTATCAGTGAGGAAGAAAAACTAGCTGATTGGATTCAGCTCCTCTGGGTCCCAGCTAATGAAGTAGACTTGATTTTCAGTTTCTAAAGAGTAAAGACCAAGTCTTTAACTTCTTTTGACTCTCTTACAGTGTCCTATCACCATAAGGGTTTGAAAACTTTGTGTTAACCTAAAAGTCTGTACAGGACACAGAGGTGGACTTGTTGAGCTAGTTCTTTGTTAATGTCTTGATAGAACGCACCCATAAGGTTTTCAGGAATTTTCTCTGAGTTCACATAAAGTGCCTTTTGTGTGATGAGTGCAGTAGGATCTCCAGGCAATTCACAGAAGAGAAAGGTTTCAGCACTTAGGTGAGAACCAGGGGTAGGTAGATGAAGCATAAAGGGCCAGGCAGCTCCTATAGATCAGTGCTGAACCATGAGTGAGAAGCCTGAGTATCATCAATTCCAACTCCAGGGGTTAGTTCTATGCTTCTACCTGTGAGTGTGTACAAAGAGGATGTATACATATGTACTTTTAAGCATGTTTTGAAATATCAAGGCTCTCTAAATGTCCACCGAGAAGAGATTGTCTCAACAAATTATGATACCTACCTCCACACAGTGGAGTACTATGTAGCTGTGGAAAAGAATAAGGAAGCTATTTATGAATGGATATGGAATGATCTCCAATAGGCAGAAAAAAAATGAAATCACTATAGTTTAAAAAAAGAATATGTATCACTGTAAAGGGTCACGCGAGCTTCAGAAACTCTCATAGCGTCAGCTGAGGTGATCACACCTCAACTGTTCCCTCTGCCCAAACCTGGCTCAGTCCCTTCTGGTCCACAGGTTGTTATACTGGTTATTTACTGTAGTGAATCACCCCACAACTTAGCAGCTTAAAACAATAGTAAGCATCATTATCCTGTAGGTTAAGAATTCAGGAGCAGCTGATCTGGTGGTTCTGGCTGATAGTCTCTCATGGGTTTGTGGTCTACATGTCAATTGTGGTCAACATGTCAGGCAGAGTCTGGGCAGGGTGCATCTGGTTGAGAAGACTGGCCGTGCTTTCCATGCTGAGGCAGGGAGAACAGTGGTGAGGGTTGGGGGCTGCAACTAAGCCTTATCAGAACAAGGGCATCTCTTCTGTTCCAGAGAACTCCTGAGGAGGAAATTCTATTACCCAGATCAATGTCCCCTCTGGCTGCAGTCTATTTTCTTTTATTATGTCTACCCTGGGCATGGAATATGTGCTCATTATTGACCGAGTATCCCTTTTACACTTAATGATTAATGTTTTTGCTCCCTTTTTCTTGATAGAATTAAATAATCTTATTCCTATTATATCTTTTTCCTTCACCTTCTTTTCATTATTTCCCTATTTGCATGGATGAAAATGAAAATACAGCATGGAAATCTGAACTGTATTCCCTTGCATCACTGGTATACATTAAATTGTTGGCGTCAGGCAGTATCTTTGTGTGTCCTGTCCTCCACACCATCACAGCCTCCTAAAACATCTTGTCCACAGTTCTCTGTATCTTTCACAATATGCCTTCATCATCAGTGGAGCAAACTAATTTAATTGTGAAAGGAAGTGGTGCCAAGAAGTGGTTTGAGGACTCTGGACTTTCCGTAGCCACCAGCCCCCATCTCCATCAACCTTAAAGCTGCCCCAAAATAAATGCGCAATCTAACTGAATCTAGCTTCTGTTAAGCTTCCTAGCCCCTTCTACCAACAACGTTTTCATCCCCAAAACCAGGAGTGGCTGCTGGTTTTGGTACGCTGTAAGATAAACCATCCCTTTGACTTTTCAGCTTCTACTCACTGAGGGGAGCATTCTAGAAGGAAATCTCTAGAGAATGAAGGATGTGTCTTTAAAACCAGTGGCTCTTATTCAGTGTGTCCAGTGCCTTCAACCTAGGCTGCCCTACCCACACCCTGGAGAATCAGTCATATGACAGAGAGAGCTCCAGTCTCCCAGCCCTACTCAGGGCAAAATGGTCTTTCCTTCTTCCTGCTTTTTTCTCCTCTTTTCTTGTGTTGTTCTTGAATCCCTGGACCATGAACTTGGCTTCTCCCATTTGACTCTTAGCATTCTCTTAGACCGATGTTATTTTACCTCCAGCTTCCCTCACATGTAAGTACCCCAGAAAACTACTTTGCCTATTAAGTGCCAGAGCCGGAGCACTTTCAGTGGCTGCATGCCTGGCCATTGTCAGATCTCATAAATTCATTAAAGACAGCTGAACGAAAAGGAAACTGAGTCATGGGCAAGTTTCAAATTTCAGATTATTATGTCTCTGAAACTAAAAGGGCATCCCAAAGACAGGTTCCAGTGTAAACTTTTTCTTCTCTCTCTCTCTTTTTCTTTTTTTGTAGAGAAAGAGCACATGCACACACGAATGGGGGGAGGGGCTGAGGGAGAGGGAGAGAGAGAATCTTAAGCAGGCTTCACACTCAGTGTGGAGCCTGGCATGGGGCTCAATCTCAAGAACCTGAGATCATGACCTGAGCCAAAATCAAGAGCCAGATGCTTAACTGACTGAGCCACCCACGTGCCCCCAGTGTAAACTTCTAATGGGGCTCTCAATTCCTCAAGGCAACTGTGCTTTCTCAAGAGTCAGCAACTTTTCTAACAAAGTCCAAGCCTTTCTGGGGTTGGTAACACCTATGTATGACATTTAGGACTAGTCATGGGCCCTGCTTCAATTTCAAATACAGTCCCTAGAAGTCAGAAGTTTTAAAAAATAATCTCCCAGTTCCACTGTCCTTCTGATTTGTTAAGCAGGGGAGATCTCCAAGATAATATGAGAAAACTCATTCGCAGAAAAACTTCAGGAATTTTGTTCTTTTCTATTTACCATGTTTCTCCTTTAGTCTCATCTTTCCAGCCACTCTCACTACCTCCGAAGACTTTGTCTTTGAATCAATGATTCTAAGAATTGCTCTTACTCCTCCAACATCTATATGCTTAATCATTTTCTAGGTGGAAGATGTGTTTTGTGGAGCTTATCCATGGTGAGGAATAAGGAGATGGCTGTAGCTAACCTGTCCTGGTCACTTTAGAATTGGGTTGTCTGTTGGGAGGATGTTTGACAAGGAAAGCTTCCCTTTGGTCAACTACCACAGGGGAGCAAGTGGTAGAATTTGGAAGAAACGTTCATATCTCTGATTCTAGATAGGAAATTAAAGAACTGGACATCACAATAATTTTTTATCCCTTCTTGTGGAAGATCTGTCTTTAAAAGAAGATGGTCATGAGAAATGATCAGCTGGCTACATGGCTGGCATACGTTCCAGGCAAAAGTTGAGGACAACTTATGGAGGCTTGAAGGAACACATTTAATAGGATAGCGATAAATGGCATTCCTGAAATGATGAGAAGGGAGAAAAAGTCCAAGAAAAACTATAATATCAAAGATTATAAATGATACTAGGCATGAATAAGAAAGATGAAGTATCAGGAAGTCCAGAGTCAGCACTCTCACAGAGGGGTTATTAATGTTATTGAGGGGACGGCTCATAATTTTCAGGAAGAAATAATGGGAAAGACTCAGAACAATATTTATGATTCCCAAAGTCTGATAAGCTCAAAACAGATTGTTACAGTAATTCAATATTTTAATAGAAGATAAATGCATTTGTTTGTGAATACTCCTCTCTAAAAGATTTGGGATCACAAGGTAAATAGAATCTTAGAGGTATTGTTAAAATTGGCACAGAGATTACTTGTATTCCTGGGACTTCCACTATTCAGATAACTGTGGGAAGTCTTCTGGTTAAAGCAGAGCATCTCATAAATTCCTAATACCCCTTGCTAACAACACCTTTTTTCAGAAGCAGATGGATCAATAAAGCCAATACTGACCAATGCTTAATTCCAAGAAAAAAAGGTAGAACTTGTTGATAAAGTAGAAGTGAGGTCAACCTTGGGAGACAGTAGCTAGTGGACATTTGTTGTTCTTCAGAGTTCTATTCCTCCCACTACAGGTGATTGCACCCAATTCCCTGTGGAGTGATTATATCCCCACATTGAGGGCAGTCTTACTGGGCATGTTAAGCAGGGTTCCCTGCCTGCCCCTGGCCAAGGGATAGGTGTCAGACAGTTAAGTCAGTCAGATGCACTGTCTCTCCTAGAACTTTTGATCTTAAGTAAATTGACACAAGGAGAGAATAATTCCTGCTGAGTGAACCCTTGGAGCTGCCTTGGTTCTATCTGTTTCACAGCCTGGTTCCAAAACTTCTCATCAGTCTTGAGCTTCAACTCTCCCAACAAATTCCATTTCTGTATAACTTAGCCATTGTCTGTTTCTACTGCTACTAACCTAATAACTGTGCTGAATATGACATCTATATACTCCTTATTGAATATGACACTCCATATCATCTTTGTGATAACCCAGAGTAAAACAGAGGGAACAGTGAGGTATCTATCTGATATCTCAAAAACTCAAAGAAGAGATAGGTATGTTGATATAGCTCAGAGCCTATCAAGGGGTAAGTGACTTATGACTCTACAAAAAAAGAAATCTGAAAATATGATTTTAGGGGTGGCTGGGTGGCTCAGTCGGTTAAGCATCTGCTTTCAGCTCAGGTCATGATCTCAGGGTTCTGGGATTGAGCCCCGCATCGAGCTCCCTGCTCAGCCGGGGAATCTGCTTCTCCCTCCCTCTGCCCCTTCCCCCACTTGTGCTCTCTCACTCTCAAATAAATAAATAAAATCTTTAAAAAAAGAAAATATGATTTTTAAAAATGATCTTTGTGTAAAAGAAAAGAGAAAGGAATGTAAGGAAGCAAATGAGTGTATAATGGGCCACTTCAATGAAATCAGATTGTGAAAGATCATACACAGACAGGGTCAGAGAACAGTATATTGCTAAGGGGCAAAAAAAGGTTGGTATAAAAGAGTTAAAATTATAGCTTGAAGGCTTGAGCTGAGAAAAAAATGAATGGAAAAAAAGTGAGAGGCATCAAAATGGTTTTTTGTTGGATATGACCAGAGCAAAGTGGCCAGAACAATGTACTGAGTCTGATGTTCTAAGGCTAACAGATGAAGGGGGGGGGGGGGGGGCGTGGATTGGAGAACTTCCTCACAACTCTTGCTTCCATCTTCTCTATGAAAGTGAAAGATCTTCAAAGCTGAAAGTGTGGAACAAACATGGTTAAGAGGTAATTGAAGTCCAAGATAGGAGCCAAGATAGTAAGGGAACAGGAAGCCTCTGTTAAAGACTTCATTCTTCAGACCTGGCTAAATTCTATCCCAAGGTGCTGAGAGACGCAACCAAAGAAATTATAGAATTGCTGCCAGTAATTTTTGGAAAATCAAAAAGAATGGAAAAGGAGCCTGAAAATTGGAAATGGACAAAGGACTGTATTTCTGAAAGGAGGCAGAGTAGTATAATTTGGGTTTTGGAAACTACAAAATAGTCAACTTAATGTGAAGCCTGGTTACTTCAGAATTACAAGACTGAGATCACATGTGCAGGTGGCATAGTGATCGTCACAACTTATATAGATGAAGCGTCTCATGCAATCTATCAGAATAACATGGAAAACTGGACTAAGGGTACTAACATGTGGATTTCTAATTGGTTGAAAGCTGCTATCCAATGAGTGTTGAATGATCACTCAGTAGTCTTCTGGAGGGCAGGATCTTGGGCAATGCTGCAGGATCCAGTCCTTGCCCATCTTATACAATATTTTATCAACAAAACACAGAAGCCACTTTTGGCTGGCAGAGCTAGAAGGAATATAAAATATATTGGATTTATAATGAGCCTAAAAATAATCTCTATGGATCATTTATGTACAGAAATGCATGGACATTTTGGGAGGATGTTTATCAAGGCTGTAGAAAGATATGCACCAAGATATTCATAATGATTAACTTTGGGTGGGTGGCATAATAAAATTTTTAATGTTCTTCTTTCTGTTTATCTATATTTTATGACTTTTTTGGTAATGTAGAAGCATTCCCTTCATAATAAGAAAAAATAATAAAGAGACTTATTTCAAAAAGAAAAAAATCCATTGGCTGGAACAATATAAAAACACACCAGATGCAAGTTAACGTAAGTAACCGTTAAGTCTCCGTCGAAGTGAAAACGATTTTATAGAAGCATAAAATGGAGGAAAGATGGGTGTGAGAATGGTTTATTTGAAAAATATTTGGAAGTCTTGTGTCAAAACTCAATGTATGCCAAAAGGGTAAACTGATGCAATCACAGGCAGTGTTAACAGGATATAAAAGTCTGGAAGAAAGGAAGTGATGGTTGCAGTGAATTGGGGTCAGATCCCATAGGGAGCACTGTGTCTAGTTCTGAGCTCCATACACTAAGTGAGTATAGATGGCCTAGAGAGAGGTCGGAAGAGGTTCAGCTGAACAGTGACAGGTTTGAGGACATGCTACCTGCAAACATGTGACCTCCATTAATTGTTCTAAGTCAGAGAAGCTTTTTTTTTTTTAAGATTTTATTTATTTATTTGACAGAAAGAGACACAGCGAGAGAGGGAACACAAGCAGGGGGAGTGGGAGAGGGAGAAGCAGGGTTCCCACGGAAAAGGGAGCCTGATGCGGGACTCGATCCCAGGACCCTGGGATCATGACCTGAGCCGAAGGCAGACAATTAATGACTGAACCCCCCAGGCGCCCAAGGTCAGAGAAGCTTTAAGGGATGATAGCTCTCAGCCACAGCTCAGTCAGTACTCAGACAGGACAGAGCAGAATCAATAGACAAGATAAACCCACCATGGAGTGGCTGTGTTTGGGGAGATTTCTAGCATCTGGAAGCACAAGAAGAAAGATTGAGAACAGGAACACCTGGCAGATGACAATAGACAGAGATTCAGGAAAACAAGTATTATCAGGGTTATCTCAGAGCACAGAATGGGAGCCTAGTCATACTCTGGAACTTAGAAAGAGCTGTCCAGTTCTTGAGCAGTTGGAGTGCCAGGCAGGCAACAAAAGAGAGAACTCAAAAATGGGGATCAAGAGAAGGATTTAATTAGCACCAACTAGTGGTTCTCAAAATGTGGTTCAGACTACCAGCACCAACATAACCTAGGAACTAGTTAGAAATGCAAACTCTCAGGCTGAATCCTGAATCAATTAGAAGCATCCAGCAATCTATGTTTGAATAGACCCTCTGTGATTCTGATGCACACTCGAATTTGAGAACTACTGGCTTAGTGATGAAGTATGTGAACTCTAGAGCCAGAATGCCTGGGTTTAAATCCCAGCTCTGCCAGTAACTAGCTATGTGATCTCAATTTTCTCATCTGTAAAATGGGAATAAAAATAGTACCTACCTCATAGGGTAGTTCCCAGTATTAAATGGGACACACGCTCGTGTGTGTGTGTGTGTGTGTGTGTGTGTGTATCATCCTGATTGACCTGCAATGAGGGGCAAGCATTTCCAGATGTGGACACCGGGGAACTCAGAGAATCAGATGGGAGAGTGTGATAACTGGCTTTAAATGTTGACTCTGAGAAACAAACTGAGGGTTTTAGAGGTGAGGGGGGTAGGGGGATGGGTTAGCCCGGTGATGGGTATTAAGGAAGGCACGTATTGCATGGAGCACTGGATGTTATACACAAACAATGAATCATGGAACACTACATCAAAAACTAATGATGTACTGCATGGTGACTAACATAATAAAAAAATTATAAAAAAAAATAATAAAAAATAAATGTTTGAATGCTGTGCTGCCCTATCCCATATTGCTCCTAAAATACAAAAACAAAACAAAACAAAACCTATGGGTAAAGGACAAAATATAGAGTGTTTTTTTTAAAAAATTTAATTATTCATTTGACAGAGAGAGAGCACAAGCAGAGGGAGCAGGAGAGGGAGAAGCAGTCTCCTTACTGAGCAGGGAGCCTGATGTGGGACTGGATCCCAGGATCCTGGGATCATGACCTGAGCCAAAGGCAGACGCTTAACCAACTGAGCCACCCAGACGCCCTAGAACATTTTTGATTTAAGACAAGGAAGAACTTTAAAAATTGTTAGAACTGTTCAGGGATGGAAGGAGACATCTCCAAAAGAAGCAGGCTTTTCCCCACCGTACATATGTAGTCTGAGACAGGTCATTATTTGCAAGAGATATCCTGAAACAGATTTCTTAATTGGAAGGGAAGTTAGAGTCTCAATGATTTCTTCTACTCTTTAGAATCTGGGAGTCTAGATCACTGAGCATTTAGAAATGCAATAGGCCCCTCCTTCCTCCCCTTATGAATGCAGTTGCTATTAGCATACATGCTCCCACCCCCCACCCCCTCACTATTTTCTTTTGGCTCATATTTATTTCAGCTTTGGAATCCAGATGTGACCTAATTTTGAATCTGGAATGAATTAACATGTAACAAGAGAAGTTATTGTTATATTAATTACTGCCTTTTTGTTTGTTTTTTCCTCCTTACTCTAGACTTTTGGAAAGAAACAAAAGGGGATTTTATCCCCTTCTCCCCACAAACAAAGGCTAGGCAGTTAGGCCTTTATTCTTACTTTCAAAGAGGAATTAACATTTGTTTTATATGTCTCAGTGATGCTACACACACACACACACACACAGAGAGAGAGAGAGAGAGAGAGAGAGAGAGAAGGAAATCTTCAGATACTAGAAAGACAGCCAAGGCCTGAGGATCATCCAGCATGGAGAAAGCCTTTTGTGTTACAAAGATAAAAGAGGAGAGTATTTCTTATTGGATTCCTTGGTTTCCAGAATACTAGGAGAGAAGTAGGGCTGTGGGTTATCATGGGGCAGAGTTCAACCTACAGGACCTGTGTGATGCCTGCAGAGGCCAGATGCCAAACGACTCTGCTGGCTTTCACAGCAGAGCTGGGACCTTATGTCCAGACCTCTAGTGAGGGTAGAGATCTGCTGAAACCTGTCTAAAGTGGCCTCCCCAGCAAACAGGGGAGCAGTCCACAACAAGAGCGATACGCAGGAAAAGGCACAGTGACGTTGAAGGTAACCAGTGGGAAATGATAACCAGGTGATTTTCTTGTCTCCCCCTTACTCCACCACACACACACCTTTTGAGACACATCTATAAGGAGCCACTGTCCAGGTGTAAGCCAAAGGAAATGACAGACATTCGAATCTTCTACATGATACAAAAGGGGGAAGGATTTCTTATTTCTAGGAGAATCAGAACACGTTTTATACTGACTGGGTTTATTAAAACAAGATCCATCATCTGAAGTCATAGTGAGTGGGTTAAAAGTTACAAGGTGGCTGAATAAATTAAAAACCAATTTCTTTTAACAAAAGTGCAAGTCAATAAAATTTCCTACAAAAATAAACAAACAAGCACCATAATCTCAAAACAAGGTTATACAACCAGAAGCAATAGCAGTTAGCAGCTCAGAAAAGTTTCTTATAAATGAACCAGCCAGGACTGAATTCTATGATGACAAGACACAGAACAAGAGTATATTTGAAGGGCGCCTGGGTGGCTAAGTCGTTAAGCATCTGCCTTCGCTTCATGGTCCCAGGGTCCTGGGATCGAGCCCCGCATCGGGCTCCCTGCTCAGGGGGAAGCCTGCTTCTCCCTCTCCCACTCCCCCTGCTTGTGTTCCCTCTCTAGCTGTGTGTCTCTCTCTGTCAAATAATAAAAAAAAAAATTTAAAAAGGGTATATTTGACAATTTTTAACAAAACTTTACTCAAAGTTTTATTTTCTCAGATCTTCAAATATCTGATCTGAACATATTCTTTTATCTTCATTTGTATAAAAGCTTTATTCTCAAAACCTTATGCCAATACATCAAAGTTTCTCCTTTCCTCAAGGTTCCTACTATTAAAACTTTGTGACCTTTCGTTTCACTTTAGTTTCTGAATTTAAAAACTTGGGGGGCTTTGAATTTTCAATTCTACAGTGGCCTTGGAGAGCATGTTATCCCACTACTGTTTATACTCTTGGAAAATATAAGACATTACGGTTAGGACATTATAATTATCTACCGTATATTAAATATCTTTTAAAAATGCTCGTAGACCTAGCAGTTCTAAGGAAATTATTGGGCAAGAACACAAAGATGTAGGTACAAAGAAGTATTTTTAATAGTTAGAAGAAGAAAACTAATTCAAATATTTAGTAAGAGATTGGCTGAGCAAATCTAGGTATATTCAATTAAAGGTAATGTTATGCAGATAATAAAGATGATGTAAATACACATTGACATAAAAAGGTATTCAGATTATATTGTGAAGTTTAAAAAGTAGATTACTAAATAGCTTTCCGAGCGTGGAAAAAAGTCCAGAAGGTTACACACCAAAATGTTCACAGAAGTTGCAGTTCTTCACAGTAGGATACATTCATTCTTCCTGTTTTCTTCTCTCTATTTTCTAATGCGGCTACAGTAAACATGCCTTCCTTGTGTAATTAAGAATTAAAGGAACACTACGTGAAAGAAAAAAGAATACTTTTACTTCTTATCATGAAGAAACACTCCTTTAACCCTATATTGCTTCCAGTTTCTGTCCCATCTCCTGTTTCCATTGATAGCCAATCTTTGCCCACTTTTTCTGCATTAGTCCCTCTATTTTCTTTTGAGTTCCCTCCCTACACTCCACCAACACCACCACTGTCTGTGTCACCGGTCACCTCCGCACTGCCCCTTCTGCTGGCCTCCTCCTCCTCTCTCCTCAGCTGGGACAGAGCCCATCACAACTGCCTTCTTCCAACTCCTTCTCACTTGGTACCAGCAGACCTCTCCCTCTCGTCTCCCTCTCTCTCTCATCCCCTCCACTGACAGCTCCTCTCCCCTCTCCCCTGCTGAGGCCTCCTCATCTCCCTGACCTCAGATACCCACATTAGTATCTCCCTGAAATCCCTGACCTTTAGAGTCAGCTGCTTCTTCTACTTGAATATCTAAAAGATATCTCAAACGAATACATCTAAAACAAACTCTGGATTTCCTTCCACTGCTTCCATGCTATTCATCCTCTACCCTCATATCGATTAGCACATCTTGAAAGCTCTGCCTTCACAGTATCTCACGGATCTGACCACGTCTCAACCACGTCTACCCCGACTGCCTCAGTCCAAGCCGCACCGTCGGTCTCTGGGTAGAACTTTGGCAAAAGCCTCCTGTGTTCAGCGTGTCCCAGGCTCCCTGACCTCCTCACTGCTTCTTGAATAAGCCACCTTCACTCTGGACTCCTGTCCTTTGGATTTGCTATTTCCTCTGCCTAGAATGTTCTTCCCCCATACATCCCCTGGCTCCTTCTCCCACTTTGTTTTGATTTCTGCTCAAATGTCCTTTATCAGAGAGGCCCTTCCTGGCCACCCTATTTAAAATATCACAGCCCCATCCCACCTCTATCTCGTGTCTTGCCTCCTTCTGCCCTGGCTGGCCCACAGTTCTTGCTGCCGTCGAACGTCCTCGCCATGTATCTGTTACTATCTGTCTGTCCCAGCAGATCATACGCCCCATGAGCACAGGGATTTGTCTGGTTTGCTGCCGCACTGCCACCACCGAGAAGAGCAAAACCCGAGCCAGGGTAAGTACTCGATAAATATTTGTAGAAAGAATGACTTGCCTGAGCTAAGACTTTTTTTTTTTCCCTTTGTAAAAAGGACCTCTTCTTACATTCTCTGAATTCTTCAACATCTTTGGGGTGGAGGGATGAAGTGGTGTTCGAGCGAGGCAGAGCAAGGGAAAGGCGCTGTACCCCTTCTTCGGGGAGTCTCAGCCAACTGCAGAGATGCTAGAGTGACAAGAGGAGGAGCACGGAACAATGGAAACTGCTTAGAAATGTTCCAGAACTTCCAATCTGCGTGGGGACCTCTTGGCCTTGGCCTTGATCCCTGATAGTTCCCATTGAACACTTTGGCTTAAAAATGGAAGGAAGGAAAAAATACTTCTGAGCAGCAGCTAGATCATAAAGGAAGATGAGCTCACAGCCATGAAAACTCCAGACAAGAAGAGCCAAGGGTGTCTTGTTCTCGTTCCTCTCCTCCTCTTTGGGGGCACCTAGGCTTCTGCAACCACTGTGTCCTGATTCTGGTTCCCTTTGTCCAGCCTTGTTTGCCTGAATCCCCTACACAGTACCTGGTTTACACCTAACAGCAGAAAGCACCCTTCTTCCTCCTTCCTTGGTAACTCACTACCTTGTCTGACACGACACCCAGCATCTTGGTGGACTATGTCTGTCTCTTTTGGAAAACAAAGGTCTGGAAATTATTTCAAGGGCTCAACAAAGTTGAAAAATGCCTCATAGCCCTTACAGCACCCGTGGGGGCTTTCTGTCATCACTTTAGTAATGTGGGGAAGTAAAATACAAAGCAGAGTCCAGTGATGGGAACTTAAAGGCAGGCTGTGCCTTTGATTTGCCTGAGTCTCTGATATTGTGAGCGGAGGGCCGGGGGCCACGGACAAGGTGCTGTCTCTCCCTCAGTTATCAGTAAATGAATGTGAACAAACGGCTTCCTCTCTTTCCACAGACCCTGGAGGCTTTTATTTACTCAAGGCAGCATTGTCTTTTGGTCTGAGTCTTGGATGTGTTCATATGTTTTATTTGAAAATCCGTTCAGACACAGACCTAGGGAAGAAGCTGCCTTACCTGAGGAATAGTAAACTCCAGCGTTTGCAGCATATTCCAGAGCCTGAGAGGAGTCTCCTCCATTTCTGAGAATACTGCCAGGGGCGGTAACTTTATTATGCTATTCTGTGAGAAAATGATTTCCTATCTTTCCCTAACTTACTTTTGAGTTTATGTAATGCTAAGGGTGCTGATGTGGTTAGTTTCAGAGAGAGTACTCACGTACTCTTCCTGTTATCAGTCAACACACACACACACACACACACACACACACACACACACACACACACTTACATACAGAACACCTACTACAAGCCTCACACCAGGCTGAATTTGGGGATATAAAGCTGAGAAGAAAAGTCCGTGTGAATGTTGCCATCCAGCGAGATGAACTACTAAACTGGGGGATCAGAAGGCAGAATTGGTGGGATTTCTGGCTGGATTTTTTTAGCTGCACAATGCTGGGATGCACGTTCAAGAATTCAGGAGAGCAAATGTTCAGAAAAATGCCTAGAAGATGGACACTCTTGTGAACAGCAACTCTCATTTTGCATGTAATAAGGTATTTAGTACATTATCCCATTCCATTTCTAGAACAGTTATTGAACACTTGCTGATGTGTATGAGGCACAGTCCACCATGATTGTCACTGAGTGGTAAAGGCAGAGAGGATTTTAAATTTTTCTGTTTGCTTTTCTAGTTTCCAAATTTCTCACAGTGAATATGCACTGCCTTTCAAAAGAGAGGAAAATGTTATTTACTAAATTTAAATTCTCAGGCACCTGGGTGGCTCAGTCAGTTAAGCGTCTGCCTTCGGCTCAGGTCATGTTCCCAGGGTCCTGGGATGGAGCCCCTCATCGGGCTCCTTGCTCCTCGGGGAGTCGGCTTCTCCCTCTCCCTCCGCCTGCTGCTTCCCCTGTTTGTGCATGCTCTCTCACTCAAATAAATGAATAAAATCTTAAAAAACAATTTAACTTCTAAATACAAGCAAAAGTGTTATGAGACAGGCCCTCATTTATTACTATGAGAGTGTACATTGCTAGACACTTTCTGGAAAGCATTTAGCAATGCAGCAGACGCTTACAGCGCCACATACCTGTACCAGCCTCTGTCCATTTGCCCCCAGGTCACTTCTGCCTTTGGCTGGTCTGCTCTGAATTTCAGAGAGCTGCTGCCTGGGGGTCATGTGCTTGATTCCCCAGTCACTTGGCTGAGGGGGATACTAGTGGGAAGCTGGGGGGTGGGAGGAAAGGAGAAGGCAGCTCCCCTCCCTCTTTTTACCTTGGGTGGCACTTCCAAAATCCAGGGCTAGGGATCCACCTCCTGCCCACCAGGCCTCTTGTGGTTCTAGATTCCCTCAGGTGCTCAGAGGGGTAGTAGTGGCTTCAACCCTAAACTCCGGCTTACCTCACTTGCCCTGAGTGACTCCACAGCTATCACCCATGTGAACAATTTTTTGCATGAACTTCCCCATTGTTATAAAAACTTGAGTGTTTTTTGTTTTCCTGATTGGACTCTGACTGATACTCCATCGGACCCACCACTGACTTCCAGTAATCTCTCATAGGGGAACAATCGGAGACGATGACATCAAAGATTTATACAAAAGAATGTCCATCGTACCATTATCATTTGGAAAAAAATTAGAAACAACATAAATGTCCAACAGGAAGTGTTGTGGGTTGGATTGTGTTCCCCAAGAAGATATGTTCAAGTCCCAATCCCTAGTACCTTTGCATGTGACCATATTTGGAAATAGGGTCTTTACAGGTATAATTAAGAGTAGCCATACTCAATTAAAGTAGGCCCTAATCCAATGAATGGTGTCCTTCTAAGAAGAGGGAAATAGGGATACAGACACACGGGAGAGAAGCCATGTGATGATGGAGGTGGAGACTGGAGAGACACAGCTACAAGCCAAGGAACATCAAGGACTGCTGGTCGCCACTGGAAGCTACAGGAGGCAAGAAAGGATTCTTCCCTAGAGCCTTCAGTGGGAGCATGTGCCTGCCAACACATGGGTTTTGGACATGGGGCTTCAGAACAGTGAGAGAATACATTTCTGTCATTTTAAGCTACCCAGTTTGTGGTAATTTGTTTAGTAGTCCAAGAATAAATGTTTTAGAAGAACTAAGTGCTATATATATATATATATATATATATATATATATATATATATATATATAAAATATATTAAAAAAACATAAAACTTGATGAGGGATTTTATTTAAAATGCATGTTCCTGGGTCCTAGATAGTCTGATGCATTAAGTCTGGCTTAGCAGCCAGTAATATGTTCTAGAAATCTTAGCCAACATCAGCTGGCAGGCTGCTCAGCTACCCCTGGCTAGAGTCAATCACGGTTGGTCCTTAATCTTGTTCTCTGAGATATCATTTAAATTATTTGAGAGAGAGGCCACTTTTCTTGGTTTCCACTCTTAAGTAGTCTCAAACTTCAATGGAGCCTTAATTTCCAGCTAATTAACCTGTCAGTCTTACTTAGAAGAAGTTAGTTTCCTTCAATCAGAATTGGGAAGATGGCATTGATGCCTAGAGAGGTGTTTGCCAGCTTTCTGAAAGTCTTAGATTAGGCCCTTCTGATCCCAAATTATAGAAATCAAACCTAGCTAACCTAAACATAAGGAAGTAAATAACAAATAAATAAGGAAATCCCCGGAAGAGTTGAACAACCTGCCTGAAGGAGGGCTGGACCCAAGGCAGATCCAGTCATTAGCATTAGCGACAGTTCCAGACCACTACCCTCATTCAACACCAGGAACTCCTGATATCTGTACTTCTCAGTTTAAACTTCCAAATACTGCAGAGAGAAATCTTATTGGCTCCATTTAGCTCAGAGGTCCCCTGTATCAATCACCTATGCCTAACAAAGAATAGGGTTACGCAATTCAGACACAGGAGTTGGGAGCCCAACCATGTGGTAGGGGCCAGTTCCCTGAGAAGGGAGACAAGAGAGTGAAAACTGCCCCAAGAAGCTGCCACTCTCCTGACTCCCTTTCCCAGCTCCTACCCTGAGTTCCTCTGTGAGAACAGATCTTAAACCTTCTCCTAGGATAGACCAGTTCTGTCTTCCTTGCCTAGTCACACTCCATTCCAAACCAACTTATTTCTGAAATGTCTCTTGAGTTCTCTTTCTCACAGCTCTCATCCATGTCAAATTTGGATTCTTGTTCATCTTGCACACTTAGGCACTTCTGAGAAATCCCCTCTCTGGAGGGGATTCCTATAGGATCAATGAGATGATACTGCTCTTTAGATAAATGACACCAGGAAATCAGAGCCTGTATATCTTGGTTTGGGATATTTTTCTAGTGGCGGTGATGGGTCGTGTTGAGTCATCCACACTAGTCTCCCTTGTGACCACTCTCACACACTGGAGAGCAAACCAGCTGACTAATGACAAAACGGGGCTTTTCCCAGTGGAAAGGCGGGGTGGCAGGGAGTGAAAAGTTAATCTAAGCACAATAGCACCTAAATGAAATGAGTTATCAGTTTTGAAAATGACATGTCTATACCAAGTTAACTCTCTTCTCTGCAGTATTGCTCTCAAGGATGAGCCAACCACACTGTTAAAAAAGCAGCTTCCTTGGGTACTTCATACTTTATTCTTTCTCCGCAGACAATACCCTAGCTACCACATACTGAAACATTAGCTGTAACAAAACAGCTCTTAAGAGTCATGTAAAGTTGGGGCACCAGGGTGGCTCAGTCAGTAAAGCCTCTGACTCTTGATTTCCACTCTGGTCATGATCTCGGGGTCATGGGATCGAGCCCTGCATTGGGCTTCGTGCTCAGTGGGGAGTCTGCTTGGGATTCTCTCTCCCTCTCCCTCTGCTCCTCCCCCTGCTCATGTTCTTGCTCTCTCTAAAATAAATAATTTTAAAAAAGTCACATCAAGGTGCCACTGAATTCAGATATGTTGTCCTCTGAATTGAATTTTTAGAAAAAACATAATGGAAATGCTTAGCTTACACTAACTGTGTGCCTTTGGGGGCAGTTATATAACTTCTCTATGACTGTTTTCTCATCAGTGAGATGGTATAATAATAGCCCCTCCCTCAGGGGATTGTTGAGATGATTAAATAAGTATAAAAAAAATTAGAGCAGTTCCTGGCATGTGGTAAGTGCTCAATAAATGTTAGTCATTATAACCATTTCCTGACACCCTCAGGTAAAGTTTGATATGCCTAGTCTCTCTGAAAGCAGCCTGCACTGTAAGTATTAGTTTATGGCTTTTTTCACCCATACATGAGGGCATCAGGTGGGAGCCCCTTCATACTTGCATGTCCAGCACCCAAGGAGCCAATGAGGTCGGATGCCTGCATGAATGGCTGCTGGAGAACCAGGTGCATCATCAGGACCGGGATGCAATAAAAAGAATTGTGACCCCAAGATTCTTTAGCGTACGAGAAGAGTGAATGTGTTCATTGGACGGTTTGCCCAAAGGTCATAACGAGAGAGTGGAGAGGACTAGTTGGAGTTTTGTGTGACCTTGGGCAAGTTGTGTAACCATGTTCAGCCTCAGTTTCTGATCCAGACGTGTGGAGTGGGGCCCAAGCATTCACATTTCTAACAAGTTCCCAGGGTGATGCTAAAGGTACTGTTCTGGAAACCACAATTTGAGGACCACTTATTTGTATCTTTCCTCTTCTAAAAGGCTGGTCTTCACTTATGGTCACTTAGAAAAGGGTCCATATCTATCAGTGAATTAATTTTGCTATAAGAGAAGAGCCTGGACTTTGGAGGCAGCCCCCACAGACCCTGCCCTTTGATGCTGAACCAGAATCTTCACTTCTCTCAGCCTCCATTCCTCATCTGTAAAATGGGAATCATAATCCCTATCTCATATAACTAAATAATGCGGGTAATAGGCCTAAACCATATTGGATATTCAATGAATATCAATTTCTTTAACTTTAAGGGTGTAAGCGACCTTACTCCCTTTCCTGATGTGTAATAGGCTGATTACCATTCAAAGTGTTAACCCTTCCAGGAATGCCCCGGATGGTAAGAGCAATTACTTACATTTACACAAGTCTTTACATTTATAAAATAAGTCAATAAACATTATCTTCTTTTTATTTTCGAAGTTCATAAACATTATCTTCTGAAGGAAGCCTGAAATCTACATTTTTAACCAACACCCAAGATAATTCTCATATGCACCAAAATTTGACAACAGCTAATATCTCATTTAATCCTCACAGCCTAAAAGACAGCATTGTTAATCCAATTGTATAGATAAGAAATGGGCTCCAAGAGGTTAAGTGACTTGCCACAATAACCCAATGACACAATCCCAAACCTCTGGCTTATAAACCCAGTTCTTTAACACACAGATAAAAATCTTTACTGGTGGTATTTTAGGCATCAGGGACTGGAAAGTGGGGCAGATGTTGTTGCCTAGAAAAAGTATTCTTGGCATCACCTGATGCCTGATGTGTGATTTGCAGGGAGATTTGGGAGGCTGATTGGTCAGTCCACATTCGACATTGTCTGAGTATGTGGCAACTGTACCCTTAAGATAAGGAAGGAAGCACCTGATGCAGGTGTTCTGTGGCCTTTCAACTCTGAATGGCTGACCAAGTGCCAGGTGGTTTTCTGGAATGAAATATTTAGCGACCTTGCTGACAGACAAGCTTCCTCCTTTTCCATTCCTCCTTCGACTGCTCAAGCCTTAATAAGGGAAGGATGCAGTTGCTCCTAAATGTGGAAAAGTCTTAAAAACCTGGAAAAATCTTAACCCAGGAAAGAACAAATCTTGGCTTGGAGCTTTGTGAGTGGGTATGGCCATCAGCCAACACACCACCAGTTGGGTTATTTATACAGCAAAAGGAAATCATTTACTTGTAAGCTACCTTCTTTCAGCTTCTCCTAATCCTAAATGTCCCAGAAACCAAAAGGTGGAGTTGAAATTAATGAAAGAAAATATTTAGTAGACATTTACATAGCTTCACAAAAGTGAAATTCCTTGCACTTACCCCTATTAGAGTCTTACTGTTTAAGTGGCTATTTTTATTTATTTATTTAAGATTTTATTTATTTATTTGACAGAGAGAGAGATAGCGAGAGCAGGAACACAAGCAGGGGGGGAGTGGGAGAGGGAGAAGCAGGCTTCCCACTGAGCAGGGAGCCCAATGTGGGACCCGATCCCAGGACCCCGGGATCACGACCCGAGCCGAAGGCAGACGCTTAACGACTGAGCCACCCAGGCGCCCTAAGTGGCTATTTTTAATCGAGACTGACCTGCTTCTCTCTCTGACCTTCCCATCCCAGAACATCACTTGCTTCTGGGAAACTCCTCTTATGCTCCTCTGTATGGAATGTCCCTCAGGCTACTATGGAGATTTTTTGAGTACTTATTTATATTGAGCAAAGGATGCTTGAGAGTGAAACATAACTATGGACAAGGGCACTGAAACTAGCTGTGATAGAAATTAATACTCAAGTTGGTATAGAGTTCAAAACAGTTTCTTATACTTAAGGACAGTCTGACCTCCGTGGTTGTGGCAGCAAAATCAAGTAAGCCAAAAATTTCCCCATGAGCTTTGGGAGGGAAATCCCACTTTCTCATAAAAAAAAAAAAAAAAAAAAAATGCAGTTTATCTCTTTTTGCTTCTAATTAGAAACAGAACATGATTTTTCTTGATGTTGAGATCCCAAGAATTCACAATAAGACCCACTGGGACTATGACACCTGTAACTCAGCAGTAAGATCTGCTGCTTACGGAAAAGAGCTTGAATAGTGTTATTTATACTAGACTGTGAAATACTTTAGGGTTCAAATCAACTTTATACCCTCCTTTCACAAGTGAGTATGTACCTAGGTTATCGTGGGCAGTAACGACTCCCAGAGGAGCCAGTAACTGTAAAAGAGACCATTTTTGCATTACAGACAAGGCTAATATGTGGTGTTCACAGACTATGATGAAGTCAAATCAGAAACATTAAAACCAATTTCTGCAGTCTAGCGAATGAACCAAAACAAGAGTTTTTATAAGCCTGGTGCGAAAAGGAACGTGAAGGGGCCTCCTGGGAATATTCTTAAAATCACAAAAATATAAATCACAAACCATTATTTTCCTCACACACTGTGAATTTCTCTGGTTGGAAATGGAAGTTTTCGAGAGGAGTACCAACCAGTTCAGTCATTTGATATCCAAAGTAAACCTTGTCTCCTGGATGTGGACAAAGCCCTACTGGTCTTGAGCCATCTCCCTGCAGGTGTGCTATTTCTTTGCCAGCTGGAATTCTCAGTCAGGGAATCCAAGAGGTGAGTCAGTGTCCTTCTCTATTGGTTTCAGCACAATTTTATGTAGTACCAGACCTGTCCTGAATTGCACTATGAAATTACTGGGCTTGAACTCCAAACACAAGTGAATCTGACTCATGTCATGATAAGGAAGACAACAGTGGGAAGACTAGGTGCTGGGAGAATACAAACAATTGATGTATAATCCTGAAGTGTGAGCAACAGGTTCATTTATCCACCCATTCATCTAGGGAGTCTTTATTGAGCTCGTGGTCACAGGGGCATTGTATAACCCCAGGGCATGCCATTCACAAAGGTTTCCATGCTCTGGGTAAAGCTCTAGGGGAACAAGGTACAGTCCCTGCCTTCAAGGAGCTCTCAGTGCAGTGGGAGAAAGACACAGTGGTCAGGGAAGTACAATACAGAGTGGAAAGTCATAAGACAGCACAGTCAGCACTGGTGAACCTGGAAGGTGGGCATTTACCCAGCCTTGGGGGGATCAAGGGCAACTGCTTGGAGAAGGCTGCACCTGAGAACACTCCGAAGAAGCAGACAGGATCCAACCAAGCCACGAAGAGAAGGGAGAACCGTCCAGGGTGAAGACGCAACACATGCAAAGGTGAAGGGATGAGGGAGAGAAGGTGGGCTATCCAGAAGTCCTTTTGGGTCAGCTGAGTAGATACAGGAGAGAAGAAAGTTGCCAAGAAAAGAAGAGGAGAGAAGGGGAAGGAAAAGGAGGAAAAGAAGGGGGAGGGAAAGGATGGGGAGAGCAGGAGAGGAGAGGAGAGAACACAGCCGTGTCCAAAGTTGACTCGGTTCTTACCCTTCCTGTGGCCTGGTGGTCAGCTTCCCTGGATCTCAGCATGTGGATTTTTTTTTTTTTTGCATTAACATGTGACCACATTGTGCCTTACAATCAAAGGAATTCTAACCACATCAGGGGCTCTTGATAGTCAGCAGACTTAAATGCAAGTAGGCTTTTCTTTCTCTTTCTTTCTTCCTTCCTTCCTTCCTTCCTTCCTTCCTTCCTTCCTTCCTTCCTTCCTT